>NC_069500.1:1264082779-1264382779 GCF_027579735.1 Bombina bombina | reverse complement strand
TAGGGGTACATATACAAATATAGGTGTCGGCGGTGTTAGGGGCAGCAGATTAGGGGTACATACGGATAATGTAAGTAGCGGCGGTTTACGGAGCGGCAGATATTATATATATATATATTATAGTAGCGCTCAGGTCCGGTCGGCAGATTAGGGGTTAATAAGTGTAGGCAGGTGGAGGCGACATTGTGGGGGGCAGATTAGGGGTACATATACAAATATAGGTGTCGGCGGTGTTAGGGGCAGCAGATTAGGGGTACATAGGGATAATGTAAGTAGCGGCGGTTTACGGAGAGGCAGATTAGGGGTTAAAAATAATATACAGGGGTCAGCGATAGCGGGGGCGGCAGAATAGGGGTTAATAAGTGTAAGGTTAGGGGTGTTTAGACTCGGGGTACATGTTAGAGTGTTAGGTGCAGACGTAGGAAGTGTTTCCCCATAGCAAACAATGGGGCTGCGTTAGGAGCTGAACGCAGCTATTTTGCAGGTGTTAGGTTTTTTTTCAGCTCAAACAGCCCCATTGTTTCCTATGGGGGAATCGTGCACGAGCACGTTTTTGAGGCTGGCCGCGTCCGTAAGCAACTCTGGTATTGAGAGTTGCAGTTGCGTTAAATATGCTCTACGCTCCTTTTTTGGAGCCTAACGCAGCCATTCTGTGGACTCTCAATACCAGAGTTATTTTTATGGTGCGGCCAGAAAAAAGACAGCGTTAGCTACGCGGGTCCTTAGAGACAAAACTCTAAATCTAGCCGTTTGTAACTTGCATCTTTATTCAGCAGCAGCTTTGAGTGGTATGGGCTAGTAGTGGAGGATAAGGGTGCACTGAGATATATATTTGGTCTGACACTAGGAGTGTATATGTGGTGGTTTTTCTATATTGACAGGAGCTGGTGAGTGTTCAGGCCACGCCCACATGGGGCGGTACCAATATCAACATAATAACAGTGGCTCCTGAGCATTTCCTAGGGGTGGACAGTTAGTGATTGGCTGACTATTTGACAGCCGAGCCCACATTTTGTGATTAGGTAGCACAGAGCGGCCGCTGGGATTCACGCAGGTTTGGGTAGTGCTTTAGGCAAGGAGAGAGAGACAGTGATATGAGTATGATATTTGTGAAGCAGGACCTCTGCATATTTAAACCAATGCAAATGGTGTTTTTTGGGTTCTCTGTCAGCACAGCTAATAGTCACGCCCCCTGGGAGGGGTTAAAGTGAATTACACTTATGAGGGCTTAGAAGAGATGAGGATTGCTTTAATTTTATAAGAATAGGGAGATATAGTAGTAAGATGCCTAGAAGAGCATAATGAACTGCCCCTCACACATGACAATGGGATATAAACAAACGGGTTAGGGGGCGTAACTCTGCATGGTAGTTAATAACAAAACACTTTCACATATGATTGGACATGAGTGATGGGTGTGTGGCCTTGCTAATGGGGTGATTGGTTGAGCGGATCTTTGGGAAGGCTCTATCTGAGAAGGGGAGCTGATTGTGCTTCATTTATGTAATTTTTGTCTTATTTTTGTTTAAACTCAATCTTGTTTAGATCACCCAGAAGCCATGGGATAGATATATTTATACACATTAATAAATTGCCAGTAGGAATTTTTGAAGCAAGTTAACACAGATATTTAGGATATGTTAACATAGTTTTAACACACTGTTTTTTTTTCATCACTTGGTTTTGGCACCTGGACAGCCATGATTGGCTTGATTGTGGGGGAGGGTATACAGGCCTATATACGTTTGTCATTTGCAAGAATTGTTTGTCAGAAGAAGGGACTGAATAATATTCACTATATTCTGATGGCTGAAGACCAGTGAGTTCTTATTTACTGAGTACATATTTGATTACCACAAAGCACCCTGGCGGTTGTGACTTGGATGGTGAGAGTGCACACAACATTACTATATATATATATATAATTTTTTAATTGAAATGCAATACTTTATTGTAATATTAACTGCGTCATCATTAACAATTAAATTACAATAATATTTATTTTTATTTTTATTATTGTTTTTGTATTGAAATTTCAATTTTAAATGTATACACATATTTTGAACAAAAAACATATCATGGACTTACAGGGACATCACTCAATCATATTGATATGTTTTTAAAACAACACATTTTTAATGGATTCAGATAGAGCATGTCATTCTAAACAACTACATAATATAGTCCTATTAACTATTTTTTAATTTTTAATTTATTTTTAATTTTTAATTTAATGATTCAGATATATCATGCAATTTAAATCAACTTTATAATTTACTCCGATTATCAATTTTTTAATGTTCTCTTCTTGGCTACACTCATCTGAGAAGAATGAGATAAGCCAGGGGGAGGTGCACTGTGACGACAGCACATAGCCCAACACAGCAGGAGCCCAAGCAGAAGCACGGACACGCTAGCGGTGGAGAGGAAACCGCGTCCAGTGCCGAGTTTGGGGTTTGGAGTGCCCTTGGGAAGTTTCTCTGCCAGGAGCGCTAGGAGGGGAGGTGGCTCAAATTGTGGGCTACACCTGGCCTGGCACTTCCACTGCAGGATACGGCAAGGGCAAGGCTGTGATAAGCTACTACCCACAGTAACACAAGAAGGGTCTAGGGGCCCAGGATCTATTGGGCTACCGACTAACCCTGAGGTCTGTTCCGGGTGCAGAAGGTGTGAGGGGTGCACTTTGGAAGCCACAGAGCTGCCTTCTTAGAGGAGGCCTTCGTCCCCCTGAAAGAAAGGAGCAAGGAGAGAGGCCCAGAAAAACTGCGGGCGAACAGAGTGGAGCAAATGGAGGAGAAAGGGAGGAACAAGGGAAGGTAGGAACTTATTTTATTGACTGCTGCCATTTATGTTCCTTGTCTGTCCCTCATATGCAAGAGGGGTGTAAGAGGGGTGCTGAACCAGAGAGTATAGGAGCTCAGTTTACTTTTTTCTTGGCTCTTGGTTTTCTTCCCCCCCCCCTTTCCCTACCTTCCCTAAAAATACCTTGCCCAAAAAGCTGAATTTGATAAAGATTGGAGTTTCTCAGGGACTGGTATAAGTTTTTCTTTTTCTCTCCTCCTTATTTTACAAATCCCTCCTCTTTCAAAGAGATTTGGTGGTAAGGTGCATTGGTTGTGAAAAAGACCTGTGAGATGACATCCTGCTGAGTGTTGATTATAACTGGGAGCTAGCAGGTCAGAGCCTGAATTAAGTCAGCAGATATATGGAGAAGTACCTTAATCAGGGGAAGATGTCACCAAAAATGAAACAAACAGATAAAAAAGGTAATAAGACTGCCAATTCAATTAACTCCCCAAATAAATCACTCAGGGAAGAAAAGATCTCTGACACTTCTTATGCAGGGGAAATTGCAACACTGGTCTCGGCCCTGATAGGGCCCAAATTGGAAGAGATTCATACCAGATTAAACACAATACTGGAGGAGTTAAAAAATCAGGCAGAGAGAATAAAAGAGATGGAACAACGGATTTCAAATTGCGAAGACACTCAGATTAAAGTACAACTCCAGATGAAGGCCTTATTGAAACAAAATCTATCACTGTCTAACAAAATTGATGAGATGGAAAATAGAGCCAGGCGGAACAATCTACGCCTGATTGGCATCCCCGAATAAATAAAAACCCAGGATTTAAGAAAGTTTGTGGAATGGACTATTCCTGAGTTATTGGGCTTAAATCCAGAGCAGAATATATTCACAATTGAAAGAGTGCACAGAATGGGAAGAGAGAGAGACTAATCAACAACAACTGATAGGAGACCAAGACCAGTCATGGCGAAATTCTTGAACTTTCAAGGGAAAAGCAAAATCTTGAGAGCCTATAGGAAACAACAGAACCTACATCATCAAGGAGCAAAGATCCTGCTCTTCCAGGACTTTTCCTCTGAAGTTTCGCTGAAAAGGAAACAATTCTCGCCTATCTGCTCTCGCCTAGTGGCAGAAAAGAGGTTTTTCTCCTTGCTGTATCCAGCCAGACTTAGGATAAAATCAGGCCTGGACTTTTTCTTTTTTGACTCCCCAGAAGCAGCCCTTTCATTCTTGGAGAATAAATCAAAGAAGGGGATGGTTCAATGAGAGTCTTCTTTACATTATATTGTTTTTGTAATTGTTTTTGTGCGTCTAATATGCTATTTAACAAAGATTTTTTTGCTTTTCTATCTAGCTTTTTCTTTTTTTTTCCCGGACAGAAAAGATTCCTTTTTTCTTTTTTTCAAATATTTGATCTCTCTGAGTTTGCTCAGGAGATCATTTTTTTTTCCTCTCTCTCAAATATGAGGTAAATGTTTATATATATTTTTTTTCTCTCTTTTTTTTTTCTTTCTCCCCTTTTTTTTTAAATAAATGCCTATAGAGCAATATAAAGAATTTATAGTTATGTATCAAGTAATATATGATGTTGAACACAGGTGTTTTTTATATTTCTGGTTTGATGCTTGTGAAATGTTGTTTATCACTGTAATATTAGGACGAATGAGGAACAAGCCTACCCCTCTAAGTAGAGAAGGATTGTGTATATGCCTAAGAGTTTTTATTTCTTTTTATAGACACCATTAGTATCTGTACAGATAGAAAGACATTATAGTTATGGGTAAAATAAGGTACGATTTTGATCACAAGGGGTTAAAACACAATTTGTTTGTCTTTTTTTTTCTTCTCCCTTTTTCCCTCTCTTTCCTCTCCTCCCTTCCCCTCCCCCTCTCCTATCTTCCTCTCCGATGATTCCCTCATATAAGTTAGATGGTTAAAATACTGACTTGGAACATAGGTGGGATACACTCCCCTATAAAGAGGAAAGCAATCTTGAACCTACTAGGGAAAAAAGATTTCGATATAGTGTGTCTACAGGAAACTCACCTATCAGATAAAGAGCATAGAAAGATAAGATCTCGCATCCTGGGAGAATCTTTCTTTTCATCATATACGAAAGCGTCTAGAGGAGTGATGGTTCTTTTCCACACAAGGTTGGAATATAAAATTCTTAGTATCTCTCGAGATAGTGAGGGAAGATATTTGATTATTAGGTTTTCTTTTGAGGGGGAAGAATACCTGTTGGTTAACATCTATAGTCCTAACGTTTCTAATGAAAATTTTTGGAACTTATTAGTGAAGAAGATGTTCAGATTCCCTAAAGTCAAGATAGTATTGGTAGGGGATTTTAATGTCACACCAAACTCATACTTGGATAGAAGGAAAGTGGGGGTTCGGAGTGGGGAGACTAAATTCAAATCTGCTCAATTGAATTTCGAGAAGAAAATATTTAATCTACTTCATAACTCACTAAAATTAGTTGACATATGGAGATTATTAAATCCAAATAGTCTTGAATATACGTGTTGCTCTAAAACTCACAATACGTTATCAAGGTTAGACCTTTTTCTGATTTCAGACGTATTAGTCTCTAAAGTTGAGAAATGTAGCATTGGAGATTTTAGTTTATCAGATCACGCCCCGGTTACTCTATCTATCGCAGGAAAAAGGAAGTTCTCATTTAATTCTTTTTTCTTTCCAACTTACCTGCGAGATTCCATCAGCTTTAAAGATATTTTAATTAAAGCGTGGGAAGACTATAGCTCGTTTAACAGCCATTGTAGAGGGGATGTCCAGCTTTTTTGGGAAGCTGCTAAAGCCTATCTGAAAGCGGAAATCTCTAATTATGTGGCAAAGTTAAAGAAAGAGAACATGAGGAAAGATTTAGATCTCTCAGATAAAGTAAGGGAGGCATATATCTTGTTTAGGTAAAGACCCTGTAAACTGAATACAGACAATTACTTCCAGGCAAAGAAGGAAAGAGAGATGTTCCTCCTGGGAGAGGCACAGATACTCTCATATAAGAATAGTGCTAGATTTGCTAAATATGGAAATAAAGTTGGCAAATATATGGCCTCTCTGTTTAAAAGACAGTCTAGGAGGAAATCAATAGCAGCAATTAGAGAGAAGGACCAAGTATACACAGATCAAGGTCGAATACTGCAACTATTTCAGAGGTTTTACACTAACTTATATACATTGCAATGTCCGGACTCAGAGGACGTTAAAAATGTTTTGGAAGATATCAATTTTCCAAAAATTACAGGAGAGGATAGTGAGGGTCTGAACCGACCAATAACAGAGAGGGAAATACAAAGAACCATTAATTCAATGGCTAGAGGAAAAGCTCCTGGCCCAGACTGCTTACCGGTCAAATTCTACCAAATCTTGCGAACAGAGATAGGCCCGGTACTGACCGATCTTTATAATACATATTATAGAACAGATAAACAAATTTCGGAGAACTTTAAGAGGGCTAATATAATCTTAATTCCAAAGATCAATAAAGATCCATCGGATATGACTTCATATAGACCCATTTCGCTTCTCGGCCTTGATTATAAGATATTGATGAAGCTTCTGGCGGAAAGACTGAAATCGTTGCTACCAGCGATAGTGCATCAGGATCAGGCAGGCTTCGTTTTGGGGAGAGCGTCTGAATTTAATGTAAGGAAAATTCTACAGGTCATCAAGCGGTTTGGGGGAGATTGCACTGCCCTGCCGGAGGCCTTCCTGCTGTCCTTGGATGCAGAGAAGGCCTTCGACAGGGTGGAGTGGCCCTTCTTGATCCAGGTCCTAGAGAGGTTTGGATTTAGGGGCCTTTTTAGGGATTTTGTTGTTAAGGTATATTCAGATATTAAGGCCTCTTTGTTGATTAATAACTCCATGTCTAACTCATTTATGCTAACTAGATCAGGGATGCCCGATGTCTCCGTTATTGTTTGATCTTATAATAGAACCTTTGGCTATTAAATTAAGAAACATGTTGATCGGAATAAATATAGATCAGGTAAAATTTAAAACTGCTCTATTCGCAGATGACCTTCTGCTATTTGTTGCTGAGCCAAGAAAACAGATTGGTGCAATTATTAATCTGCTTGAACAATACGGTAGAGCCTTAGGGTACAAAACAAACCTCTTGAAGTCTAAAATCTTGTGGCTGAAGCATGATTCAGGGGAAGCACAACCCTTTCAGTTTATAGAAACACACTTGTTGGAATATTTGGGGTTGAAGATCTCTGCTAATACAGCAGATTGGTTTAAAGATAACTTTGCATCAGTACTGAGGGATAGCAGAGAAAAATTAAAATCATGGGTTTCACTGACAGGTAAGATAGCTCTCTATAAGATGTTTATTGTCCCTAAGATTCTGTACACTTTGAGGATGTTTCCTCTTTTAATAAACAAGGCTGATCTACGTCTCTTTAATCAAGCTCTGAGAGTGTTTCTTTGGAGTGGGAGGAAGCCAAGAGTGAAACTAGCCAAGTTATATCAGCCTTATTTTAAAGGCGGGCTCGCCTTACCCGATCTAGAGAGATATAATCAGGCTGCCATCTTAAGATTCCCTATGGATTGGCTAACAAGATCTTTTGATGCTTCAAATAAAGAATTAGGAAAGAGATTATTGGAACACCCTCTGTATAGAGACATAATAATAGTCTGGAGAAGGTTAACTAAATCGGTTGGAATGAGGCAGAATATCTCAAAATGGTTGCCGATTACTGGTAATACACACTTCCCTCTAGGCAATATGGTGGACATTTTTAAAAAATGGTCACCAGGAAGATCACTTATAGTGAAGGACTTCTATGACTCTGAGTCAAATAAAGTTTACACATTTCATAGATTTCAAGAGATTTTCCCGGAAGCTCAGAAAAAACATATATTCTATTTTATTCAAGTAAAAAGCTATATCCTTAAACTAGTGAATTTGGATCCCCAGATGTGGGAACAACATCCGTTGGTTGATCTGGTAAAGGTTAAGAAGGGATTATTATCCTTTATCTATAAATTTTTGGTATCCCTGGAAGAAACATCGGTTCTAGCAGATTTGACTTCCCAGTGGTTAACACTGGTTGATTCTTCTGATCTTGAGACAATACTCTTAAAGAGTGTGAAGACTGCACAGAGGTTGTTTTCCTCATCTTATTATACGGAAATTCAATTTAGGGTGATACACAGAGATTATCTAACTCCTCGGAGAGTGGCTAAGTGGAACAAAAATGTGTTTAATATCTGCTCTAAATGCCACTTTCAAGACCCTGACTTGATTCATCTAGTCTGGGGATGCCCTAAGGTAAATCAATTTTGGATGAAGGTAGAATATTTTCTCTCTAATATAGTAAAGAAAAAGATTCAGCTAACACGAGAATCTATTCTTTTTTTAAGATCCCACGCCGCTTGGGATAAGGATGTTGACTTTATACTAATAGCATTAATAATTACTAGAACACTTCTCTTTAAATATTGGATTTCTTGTAAGACACCCACTATCCCAGAAGTGAGGAAAGCATTATTAGATTCATCAATTAAGGCAGCGTATGAATCAAAATTGGAGGGGCCCTCAGGAGAGAAATTCTGTAGAAGGTGGAGAGTTTTCGTGGGCCTTCAGGGAAATTACTTTGTACAATATATAGAACAAATCATAAATATTAAATTAGATTAGGGGGGGGGGGCGAGAGGAGAGAGGGAATATTCTTTTTTTACTACTCCCCTTTTTTTTTTTTTTTTTTTTTTTTTTTATTTTTTTTTTGTCCGGGAAAGGGTTTTTTGCTATTTGGCTTTTGTCCCGTGTTATATATATTTCTTTTATGCTGTAATCTCCATGTATGGAGAAATGTGTGTTATGTGTGTGTTACTTGTATTTTTCTCTTTTCTTTTTTGTACAATAAAAATTTAATAAAGGTAAAAAAAAAAATGTTCTCTTCTTATCTTTATTTGAATATCATGAATATAAATCTTATCAGCCAGACCATTTTAGGTTCAGCACCATGGATAGTGTTTACTTATTGGAGGATGACATTTAACCTCCAATAAGCAATAATAACCCTGCTTCCCAACCAAAAAAACTGTTGGCTCCTATGTATCACATTCCTGTTAAATAAAGATAGCAAGAGAACTATGAAACATTGATAATAGGATTAAAATAGAAACTGTATTAAAATTGCATGCTCTATCGGAATCTTTAAAGAAAAAAATTGTGTTAAGTGTCCCTTTAATGTAAAGTTGATTTACATTATAGAAATAATTGAATTTTAGATAACACTAAACATTAATTAAAACATCATTAGTATCTAATAATCTAAGCATGCAGAGCAATGCAATTAGATGAACATTTTAGTTTTTATTAAAAAAAAAAAGCATGCAGAACAATGTTAGTATATTTAATTTTTAGTATATATAAAAAGAAGCATGCAGAACTATGTTAGTAGATTTACATTTTAGTATATATAAATAAAAATCATGCAGAACAATGTTAATAGATTCAAATTTTAGTTTTATAAAAATAAACTTGCATAACTATTAAATTCGATTTTTTTTAAATGTATTTTTTTAATGTATTTGATTTTAGTGTTTTATTTTTTAACATGTTTCTAGATATGCGAAGGAAGCAAAGAAAGGGTAAACAGCCACCACGCTACCTTAGATCAATGTTGGCGGAAACCCCCCCGAAGTGAAGCTTTATCTCCGCCCATGCCACTAACACTTTTGGACATAGAATTGTCTCCCAATCAATAAATGTAAACACACAGGCAGGTAGATATGTTTTTTTTTTTTTTATATGTACATGTTCCTGGATCTATTTTGTATTACTGTACCATAGATATTACCATAGAAGACCATATATGACTGAAATTGATGATCTTCCCACTACAAGTGTCCAATTAGATGAAGAGATGAGTTCAGAAATTAGTCATCTAACAATTGAACTTTCAGGAAAAATTATGGAAGATAAAGGTAGGTTTTATGCTCATTTGTTATCAAATAATATATTTTGCTTTCTTATTTTTTTAAAAAGTTTTATCAAATCATTGTATATTTCTAGGAATTGGATCTGATGAAACATTTATAGGAGCAAACAAAAGTGTTGAAGCCAATATATTGTTTGATATAGAGAATACACCAGCAGGAGGTATTATGTTTATATTGAGTCGAATCTTCAATAATGATTTTAGATAAGTAATGATAAATACTCATCTTATATTAATATATATATATATTTTTTTTTTCAATCTACAGATGTATTGTCAATATCAACTACTGAAACTGAAGATAAAAGCACTCCGAGTTGTCTTGAAGATAATTTTAAAAACAAACTGGCTAAAATTAGGGAAACTTTGGGGAGGTTATTGGAGCATGTAGATTTCCTTTACAGAAGATATGTTATTTGATGTGATACTGTGATTCCTAAAATTAACAATCATTCACCTAGATTACGAGTTTTGCATTAGAGACTATGCGGTGCTAACAAGTAGTTTTCCCTCACCGCTCACTTACCTGCAGCACTGGTATTATGAGTTTTCAGAAACCCGTCGTTAAAAGACAAGAAGTGAGCATTGAGCAACATTTTGCTCATTACCGCACTCCAATACCAGCGCTGCTTAAGTCAGCGGTGAGCTGGTGTAACATGCTCGTGCACGATTTCCCCATAGGAATCAACGGGGAGAGCCGGCTGAAAAAAAGTCTGACACCTGCAAAAAGCAGCGTAAAGCTCCCTAATGCAGCCCCATTGATTCCTATGGGGAAATAAAATTTATGTCTACACCTAACACCCTAACATGAACCCTGAGTCTAAACACCCCTAATCTTGCACTTATTAACCCTAATCTGCCGCCCCCGACATCGCCGACACCTACATTATATTTAATAACCCCTAATCTGCCACCCCCAATGTCGCCGCAACCTGCCTATACTTTTTAACCCCTAAACTGCTGCCCCCAACGTCTCCGCCACTATATTAAAGTTATTAACCCCTAAACCTAAGTCTAACCCTAAACCTAACACCCCCTAACTTAAATATAATTTAAATAAATCTAAATAAATATTCCTATCATTAACTAAATTATTCCTATTTAAAACTAATTACTTACCTGTAAAATAAACCCTAAGCTAGCTACAATATAACTATTAGTTACATTGTAGCCAGCTTAGGATTTATTTTTATTTTACAGGCTAGTTTGTATTTATTTTAACTAGGTAGAAAAGTTATTAAATAGTTATTTATAGTAATTTACCTGTAAAATAAAACCTAACCTAAGTTACACTAACACCTAACACTACACTACAATTAAATAAATTCCCTACATTAAATACAATTAGCTAAATTAAATTAAATTAGCTAAAGTACAAAAAAAAAACACTAAATTACAGAAAATAATAAACAAATTACATAAATTTAAACTAATTACACCTAATCTAATAGCCCTATTAAAATAAAAAAGCCCCCCAAAATAAAAAAAACCTTAGCCTAAACTAAACTACCAATAGCCCTTAAAAGGGCCTTTTGTGGGGCATTGCCCCAAAGTAATCAGCTCTTTTACTTGTAAAAAAATACAAACAACCCCCCAACAGTAAAACCCACCACCCACACAACCAACCCCACAAATAAAATACTATCTAAAAAAACCTAAGCTCCCCATTGCCCTGAAAAGGGCATTTGGATGGGCATTGCCCTTAAAAGCGCAGTTAGCTTTTTTGCCACCCAAACCCTAATCTAAAAAATAAAACCCACCCAATACACCCTTAAAAAAACCTAACACTAACCCCCTGAAGATCGACTTACCGGGAGAACTCTTCATCCAAGCTGGGCCGAAGTCCTCAACGAAGCCAGGAGAAGTCTTCATCCAAGCTGGGAGAAGTGGTCCTCCAGATAGGCAGAAGTCTTCATCCAAGCCGGGCAGAAGTGGTCCTCCAGACGGGCAGAAGTCTTTATCCAGATGGCATCTTCTATCTTCATCCATCCGGCGTGGAGCGGGTCCATCTTCAAGACATCTGAAGCGGAGCATCCTCTTCATCCGATGACTAAAACAGAATGAAGGTACCTTTAAGTGATGTCATCCAAGATGACATCCCTTAGATTCCGATTGGCTGATAGAATTCTATCAGCCAATCGGAATTAAGGTAGAAAAATTCCTATTGGCTGATGCAATCAGCCAATAGGATTGAAGTTCAATCGGATTGAACTTGATTCTGATTGGCTGATTCCATCAGCCAATCAGAATATTCCTACCTTAATTCCGATTGGCTGATAGAATCCTATCAGCCAATCGGAATTCGAGGGACGCCATCTTGGATGACATCATTTAAAGGAACCGTCATTCGTCGTTCAGTCGTTGGCCAGGATGGATGTTACGCGTCGGAGGTCTTCAGGATCCTGCCGCTCCGCTCCGGATGGATGACGATAGAAGATCCCGCTTGGATGAAGACTTCAATCGGATGGAAGACCTCTTCTGCCCCGCTTGGATGAAGACTTCAGCCGGATCATGGACCTCTTCAGCTCCCGCTTGGATGATGACTTCAGCCGGATCATGGACCTCTTCAGCCCCCCACTTGGGCTTGGATCAGGACATCGGAGGAGCTCTTCTGCATCGATCGGTGAACCTGGTATGGTGAAGATAAGGTAGGAAGATCTTCAGGGGCTTAGTGTTAGGTTTATTTAAGGGGGGTTTGGGTTAGATTAGGGGTATGTGGGTGGTGGATTGTAATGTTGGGGGGGGTATTGTATGTTTTTTTTTACAGGCAAAAGAGCTGAACTTCTTGGGGCATGCCCCGCAAAGGGCCCTGTTCAGGGCTGGTAAGGTAAAAGAGCTTTGAACTTTAGTAATTTAGAATAGGGTAGGGCATTTTTTTTTATTTTGGGGGGCTTTGTTGTTTTATTAGGGGGCTTAGAGTAGGTGTAATTAGTTTAAAATTGTTGTAATATTTTTCTTATGTTTGTAAATATTTTTTTATTTTTTGTAACTTAGTTCTTTTTTATTTTTTGTACTTTAGATAGTTTATTTCATTGTAGTTATTTGTAGGTATTGTATTTAATTTATTTATTGATAGTGTAGTGTTAGGTTTAATTGTAGATAATTATAGGTATTTTATTTAATTAATTTATTGATAGTGTAGTGTTAGGTTTAATTGTAACTTAGGTTAGGATTTATTTTACAGGTAATTTTGTAATTATTTTAACTATATTAGCTATTAAATAGTTCTTAACTATTTAATAGCTATTGTACCTGGTTAAAATAAATACAAAGTTACCTGTAAAATAAATATTAATCCTAAAATAGCTATAATATAATTATAATTTATATTGTAGCTATATTAGGGTTTATTTTACAGGTAAGTATTTAGCTTTAAATAGGAATAATGTATTTAATAAGAGTTAATTAATTTCGTTAGATTAAAATTATATTTAATTTAGGGGGGTGTTAGTGTTAGGGTTAGACTTAGCTTTAGGGGTTAATACATTTATTAGAATAGCGGTGAGCTCCAGTCGGCAGATTAGGGGTTAATAATTGAAGTTAGGTGTCGGCGATGTTAGGGAGGGCAGATTAGGGGTTAATACTATTTATTATAGGGTTAGTGAGGCAGATTAGGGGTTAATAATTTTATTATGATAGCGTTGCGGTCCGGTCGGCAGATTAGGGGTTAATAAGTGTAGGCAGGTGGAGGGGACGTTGTGGGGTGCAGATTAGGGGTTAATAAATATAATATAGGGGTCGGGGGGTGTTAGGGGCAGCAGATTAGGGGTACATAGGGATAACGTAGGTTGCGGCGGTGTACTGAGCGGCAGATTAGGGGTTAATAATAATATGCAGGGGTCAGCGATAGTGGGGGCGGCAGATTAGGGGTTAATAAGTGTAAGGTTAGGGGTGTTTAGACTCGGGGTACATGTTAGAGTGTTAGGTGCAGACGTAGGAAGTGTTTCCGCATAGCAAACAATGGGGCTGCGTTAGGAGCTGAACGCGGCTTTTTTGCAGGTGTTAGGTTTTTATTCAGCTCAAACAGCCCCATTGTTTCCTATGGGGGAATCGTGCACGAGCACGTTTTTGAGGCTGGCCGCGTCCGTAAGCAACTCTGGTATCGAGAGTTGAAGCTGCGTTAAATATGCTGTACGCTCCTTTTTTGGAGCCTAACGCAGCCTTTATGTGGACTCTCAATACCAGAGTTATTTTTATGGTGCGGCCAGAAAAAAGCCGGCGTTAGCTACGCGGGTCCTTACCGACAAAACTCTAAATCTAGCCGTAAATTTCTTCTGTCCATAGAAGAAACCTCTTCAGTGTTAGATCTAACATCTCGTTGGACAAAAATGGTAGATTTAGTGGATTTAGATAAAATACTCCTGAAAAGCTAAAAAAAAATTCAAATACTTTTTTCTTCATCCTATTTTAGAGAAACTTAATTTAGAGTGCTACACAGGGATTATTTAATCCCACGTAGAGTGGCTAATTGGAATAAGAACGTGTCCAATCTTTGCCCTAAATGTCGTCTTCAGGATCCAGACCTATGTCATTTGCTATGGGATTACCCTAAATTGAAGCAGTTTTGGGCAAGGATGGAATATTTCCTCTAATATAGTTAAAGGAAAGATACAATTTGCAAGGGAATCTGTCCTTTTTCTGATGGGTCATATCTCGTGGGATAGAAACGCTAATTTTATACTAATGGCAATAATAATTGTTAGGACACTTATTTTTAAGAACTGGATTACTTATAAATTACCCTCTATTGTGGAAGTAAGAAGATTGCTATTAGACTCAGTGATTAAGGCAGCTTATGAGTTTAAGCTAGATGGGGTAAGAGGGGAACTTTTCTGTAAAACTTGGAAAGATTTTGTGTGCTTTCAGGGCAGGCATGTTATATCTTATATAGAACAAATTGTTAATATAAAGTTGAATTAGGAGGGGGAGAGGGAGAAAGGTAGGAATCCCTTCTCTTTCTCTTTTTTTTCTTCTCTCTGGAACTAGAATAAATAATTGATTGGAAGAGATGTAGGGGAGATGAAAGGTTCAATTAGACACTATAAGATTGGAAGATCAGTGAAGATGTTTTTTTTTTTTTGGGTGATACTATCTGAGAAATTTTGATTATAATGTATGTGTTGTTTTCTTTGTTTGTTTTTTTTCTGTAAAATAAAGATTAACATTTAAAAAAAACAACAAAAAAACAAGTTGCTGGTTATTGCTACCGTGAGCTCGCAGTAGCAATTAGCTCTAAAACTAACCAGAGATCAGAAACCCTTAGCTTAACATTTAAATTTGACATAGACACTTTACAACGTGAGTCCTAATAACATTTCAATATTCTAGGTTAGAAAGAAAATGGGCGCCTCATAGTGAAATCCATATGTGATATATAATAAAGAAGGTAAATAGTAAAACTCACAATTTTTGAAGGCACTAGATAGTGCAAACAGGCAGGCTGATACTTACAGTAGTCAGCTAACTGGATACTGATCATGTATCAAGGTAGAGACCAGTTCTCAGGTCACAGGTAAGATCACAGGGAAGTTTGAATCCAAGTATCAAACAACAGGCTGAAGATATGGTGCAGGCAAACCAATTGTGATGCAATGGTTTGTATAGTTCTTTGTGCAGATAGAGCAAATTCAATCTGAATAATCAGGCAGAAAGACTCCTCCGTATATAAATGTTAAAAGACAAGTTTAATGTTGCTGCAACTTGTTTCTCGACCACACAACACAGTCGTTTCATCAGGCATAAAAATAAGATCAAGCTTTAATCACCTTCTCTTTTCATATTTCAATATTGCATGACTTTGTTCTTAAAGAAAGATTCACTTAACATTTTGGCATCTTTTTAGCCTCATTCCTTATTCAAGTTATTAGCTGATATCTTGGATGAGAAGCTTTGGTTTTAAATATGTTTAAATAATGTATGTATTTATAATTACCAGCTCCATAGTAGCATAAAAAGAACAATATATTCTGCCAATGTTGGAAATGCTTAGAATATACAAAGTGTGACATAAACTTGTGTTTGATACCAAGTCTACTGATGGCTCTATAAAAATCCTGGATTTTCAACATTATTTTCAATGTTAATAATTTACTGAGCTGCCATTATTGTTCTACCAAAATATGTGTGCCAATTAATCTTTTGCTAATGTTTATGGTATGATGTATGAGTCGCATGCAAAGAATTTAAAAGAAGAAGGTGTCACATTAATAGGAGCAGATTCAGGAGTTTGGAGCTTATGCATTGAGGTGACAGACTTACTCCCATCGCGAGCACTAAAATGGGCCAGTGGTATGGACTTCTTTATGGTACTAACCCTTTAGACAAGGTTGAGAAAACAGACAATGCAAGTTTTATTGTATCAGAAAATGGAAACAGGATTAGGTAACGCCTACACCTAAGCTGCAGTCTGAAGTGGTACCCATTCTAGGTACAGGAACAGGAGTGCCCAATAGAGAACCAAGGACTGGAATGCTCACTCTAAGGCCAAGACTGGTGTGCCCACTTGTGCTGAAGACAGGAGAGTCCACTCTAAGGCCAAGACTGGAGTGCCCACTTGAGGGCCTAAGACAAAAGAAGGATTTAGGTACTTTGCAAATGCTCTTTGCAGGGCTAGGGTACAGGAGCAGGGTACCAGTGCTAGGCAGACACTTTCTGCAGGGATTAGGTACAGGAGCAGGATAGCAGAGCTTGGCAGATGCTCAAACCAGGGCATGCATACTGGAACAGTATACCAGTGCTTGGGAGATGCCCTTTGCAGGGCTAGGGTACAGGAGCAGGATAGTGGAGCTTGGCAGATGTCCTCTGCAGGGTGTGAATACTGAAACAGAAAAAAGAAAACCGATGCTTGACAGATGCCCTCTGCAGGGCATGGGTTCTGGAGCAGGATAGCGGTGCTTGGCAGACACCATCTACAGGTCTTGGGTACAGAAGCAGAATACTGGTGCTTGGCAGATGCCTTCTGTAAGACTAGGGTACTTGAATAGGATTAGGCATTAGTCCAATCAATAACCAAAACACAAGGAGAATCCAAAATAGAAGTCAGGAAAACAGGCCAAGTTCAGAATAATGTCCAATCCTTCATCAAATCCAAGGGAGATACAAAATAGAAGACAGGAGGCTGGCTGGATTCAAGAAGAATCACAAAACAACAGGGACACAGACTTCAGGTAAGAGGCACTAACAGTTAGGATGAACCACAATGTGAGAGCAAGGATGAGGATGGGATAAAACCCTAGTGTAAACTAAATTCAGAACACCTGTGGCTAGGTGTGTCATGAAAAAGGTGGGCAGGGCTAAGGGTATATATACACTGGAAGGTATTGCTAGGCTATAATAGCTTGTTTTGCTTTTGAAAAAGTCTATTGCTATAGCTGAAATGCGGCAAGCTCTATATATATATATATTTAAGTAATCTTTTATTGAGGTTTTGTAAAGAAACAGAATACAGTATATTCTCTGAAAACAATATTGACATTTCCATTACATACATTATGATGATGAAAGTAAGAAGTAAGATTGATGACCCAGAAAGAGCTTCTGAAACCTCTATTTTATAATTTCATAAGCTTATGTGAATGACTACTTAGCTGACCTCATATGGGCCAAGTGATTTAGGTAGTACTTGTAGCGTGTGGTAGGCGCATTTAAGACCCTAGTGGGTCTAATTACACTTAGTAAATATGAAAGGTAGATTTTCAGCGGGTAAACACCGCTTGAGATTTATTTGGGAAATGTGTATAACAAATTTAACTGATGAGTTGAATAATATATGGGGGGGGGGGAGTTGAGAGTGGAGACTACTGGAGGAGACTGAATAGTATTCTGCTTTAGTAGAATGTCACACGACTCAGCCTGTTGGGATATAGGGAGTGGATTATGGTCTGCAAATTTTGCCAAGTGTACAAACTAGAAACATAATAGTCTAGTAAAAATTGGCTAGCGACTGAACCCAGAATTTATTGTAGAAAGGGTGTGGTAGTTACATAGTCAAATATAAACTGGGGCCATCAAAACCCTTCCGAGGTAGGTAGCTTAGTTCTATGTAGAAGAGCTAAATCATAGAAGGGCACCAAAAAATAGTATAGGAGATTACTATGAGATTGGGTAACTATGAACAATGGGTATACACATTTAATAACCATGGAAATAATATATCTTGAGCAATAGGATGAAATTATAGACTTGCATTAGATTGAGTCTAGCTTTTCAGCGGGTAAACACCGCTTGCTGTAATGTACTGTAAACAAGCTAAATATTAAAGATAAAGACGTCTGCTTATGAACTGTGAAATAGTATGGGATCAATAATAACAAAATATAGGGTTGCATAAATATGGTTAGGAATCATATTAATGTCTTACTAGGGATCAAACTGGTAGCATACATAGAAGAGTTAGTGCTAATATCTCCCAACCGATCTTGACTGAAGGCTGTGTAGAAAAAGAATAAGCATCTTGTTCAGAATTAATAAATACTGACAGATAAAAACTTAGCAACATATAGTATTACTCAGAAATAATGAGAGCATAATTAACCATGTAGCGAGACAACTTTTGTTAAAATCTTAAGGGTGATTGCCATGTTACAATATAATGTACCCACGGATTCAAAAATAAGGCCATGTTCTATGCTTAACGCTACTTTGAGCCCCATGTCTGTAGTGAGAGGCTAGTGTATACATGTCTGTAGGTGCATGAGCTTTAATAATTAACAGTATATCGAGTACAAGGTTAAATGATAAGGGTCAGTGCTCTTGTATAAGAATTGGGAGACATCTAGAGATAACATCTAAATAGGTGGAAAGATGCCTGAGGGAGAGCTGGCAGTAACTAGTTGTGCGCTACGAGTGTCCTAAAACCATTACTATCAAATTTACCATCTAATGTTCAACTACTTATGTGGGCCAAGTTAAAAACATTAGGGTATACAGCTCATATGATCAAACTGTAGTTGTAGGGGTGTAAGTTAATAATGGCTACCTTCTATTTGTCATCTAAATAAGCAGTAGGCTATTAGTAGACGTCTATCCATTTACCCTTCAAACAAACAAAGCAAACAGAGTGAAGCATGAATACATAAGATATAAGTAATATGGTAATATTCTGGCTGTCAGACGCAATCCTCTATCTCTCTCGCCAGCTGAGAGAGAAAGAGGAGTTATGTCTCTTATGAATGACAAAGAGAAGAAAACCTCCTTCTTAGTGATAAAGTGTCAATTCTAGCTATAAATAATAAACAGAACAAGCGTACCCAAAAGGACAGTATACCAGTAACAATCAGAATGCCATAATATAAAGAAACTGGGCATAAACAGTGAGTATAAAAGACTGTAGTGAGGTAACAAAGAGGCAAGATAGAGATAATAATCCTGTGCCAAGAAAACTTTAGCACAACCTTAAAACGTTAAATAGAGAGAGAGGGAGATTCTTACATAGATGCTGGCAGGTTTTAGGAACAAACAATCAAAGTATCTGCACACATAAAAGTGTTAGTTCTATCCTCTAGCAGTTAGATTAAGTGAAGGGCTGGGGAGCTATCCAACTCCGATCCTCACGCGGAGCAATTTCTTTAGGTGCTGTGAGTCCACATCAAGAGCAATATCCTTGGAATACTCCTCTGGTCTTTCCATCCCACCCTTAAGTATCATGTCCTCGGCTACATGTCGGGAGATTTTTCCCCTTACATAGGAGAGGTCAGGCCAGAATTGTGTATTTTCCTGGAGTGGTGTTTCTGTGAGATATATCCTCTGCACATTGCAGTCGCCAGTTGTATTATCACCTAAAGATAGGTTCTCAATTTGTGGTCGATTTATGTCGTCTGGAATGGTTT
The DNA here is from genome assembly GCF_027579735.1 of Bombina bombina. Classification (NCBI taxonomy): domain Eukaryota; kingdom Metazoa; phylum Chordata; class Amphibia; order Anura; family Bombinatoridae; genus Bombina; species Bombina bombina. The sequence goes on along the minus strand of NC_069500.1, from coordinate 1,264,363,172 downwards.
TATTGCCATTGAGATCTTCTATATTTTTTCCCTGTGCATTCATGGCTGGATTGCACGCAGACCGTAGCTCCTGTAGGAGTGAGTATTGATGGCTATCAAGCAAATTAATCAGGTTGTGTATTGCACTAGCAATCTGTGGCTGATTGTGAAACTACCTGCAGCTAGCAAGCAATTTTAGCCAGAGAGCTAGACAGTGAAGCCAATAGATCTCTAGGAGCCCTAGGTTTAATCCTGGGCACTGCTGTGACAGCCAACTGCATTTAATTAGAGGATATTGATGTTTGCTTTGATTTTATAAAAAAGAAGTTGCATGCACACTATACCTAAACTTGTCTAAAAATATTAAAAATTGCAGTACATGGTTCTTAAAAATGGCAACATTTCTCATAGTGCTGCTTGTCTGGTGTATCTGTTGTATGTGGAGTGTGCTGTTTCCCTTTTTTAAAATTTTTAGTAATAATATGGATTTTATCCATAAGAGTGATTTTCACTTTTGATAGGTTAAGAGTAAATAGGGCTATATTACGAGTTGATCGGTAGTTTGCGCTCACGTTTGAGCGTTAAAAACCGATAGAAGCTTTTTTTTTCTGCTCAGAGATAAGCGCTCATATTATAAGTTGAAAGTAAAACATCTGCACTCTTGCATTCATAACAAATAAACTTTGAGAAGTAGCGAACACAAAATTGCATTCCTCATAGACTTCAATGGAGCCAAAAAGTTGAAAAAAACCACCCATAAGTCACGCAAACACAATCACATATATTTAAAAACACAAAATAAGAAACATTGCATATTTCATAATCTAATGTTCTGCACATAACAGAATATGTCCTATTTATTCTTAAAGAGATATTTAAATATATATCTGATGGATTTTTGCACACATATATATATATATCTATCTATATATATATATAGCAAAACAGGAAACAGCACTCTCTGGACTTAAGTAAAAAACAAGTAGTTTATTCAGTAACGTTTCGGGGAATGCTCCCCTTCATCAGACCAACAACATACAAGTGAGACAAACATTTAAGCATACACAAACCCCTCCCCCTAGTGCAAAAAACCGCCAAAAATGGTTGCCATATCAACCAAGCAACCAGTTCAAAGTAAATACATTTACCAATGCAACAATGACATCAAAGAAACCAGATCATTATGGTTAATTAGCATCAGGTCAATTAGCAAATCAACACATCATCCTACCACATAATACACCTGCTGTATATTAGTACTTCTAATACCCCAGTGGCAGTGTGTCCTTTTAAAGAGACATATCACAATATTATTAGCTAAGTACAGAAACACAAGAATGTGTAGAAAAAAGGGGTTGAAAAAACGTTTAGTTAAACCTCGGCACCTCAACATATTGAAATGCAATTCACGTAATGCACTTATAGTAAATGCCTAACTCATAATACCCGTACTACCTAGTCAAGGGTCATGTGTACCATAAATGCTATAGAAGCAAATAGCAGCAAACTCGTTATACAGATACCTCAAACGATGTGACCGTGATACGGTCACATCGTTTGAGGTATCTGTATAACGAGTTTGCTGCTATTTGCTTCTATAGCATTTATGGTACACATGACCCTTGACTAGGTAGTACGGGTATTATGAGTTAGGCATTTACTATAAGTGCATTACGTGAATTGCATTTCAATATGTTGAGGTGCCGAGGTTTAACTAAACGTTTTTTCAACCCCTTTTTTCTACACATTCTTGTGTTCCTGTACTTAGCTAATAATATTGTGATATGTCTCTTTAAAAGGACACACTGCCACTGGGGTATTAGAAGTACTAATATACAGCAGGTGTATTATGTGGTAGGATGATGTGTTGATTTGCTAATTGACCTGATGCTAATTAACCATAATGATCTGGTTTCCTTTGATGTCATTGTTGCATTGGTAAATGTATTTACTTTGAACTGGTTGCTTGGTTGCTATGGCAACCATTTTTGGCGTTTTTTTGCACTAGGGGGAGGGGTTTGTGTATGCTTAAATGTTTGTCTCACTTGTATGTTGTTGGTCTGATGAAGGGGAGCATTCCCCGAAACGTTACTGAATAAACTACTTGTTTTTTACTTAAGTCCAGAGAGTGCTGTTTCCTGTTTTGCTACATTTCAACTACTCTAGCACCCTGGCCCTTGGAGAACTGTTTGTGAGAGTGCAACTGACTCTTTTTGCTTATATATATATATATATATATATAGAGAGAGAGAAAGAGAGAGAGAGAGAGAGAGAGAGAGAGAGAATAACTCATTTGGGCCTATCTATCAAGCTCCGAATGGAGCTTGATGCCCCGTGTTTCTGGCAAGCCTTCAGGCTCGCCAGAAACCGCAGTTATGAAGCAGCGGTCACAAAGACCGCTGATCCATAACCCTGTCCGCCTGCTCTGAGCAGGCAGACAGGAATCGCAACAATTCAACCTGATCGAGTACGATCGGATTGATTGACACCCCCCTGCTGATGGCCGATTGGCCGCCAGTCTGCAGGGGGGCGGCGTTGCTCTCTGCATTTAGCAAGGTCTTGCGGACCTGATCCGCATTGTCGGATCAGGTCCGCAAGACCTTTGATAAATAGGGGCCAATGTGTAGTTCATTAACAAATCTAGACAGGCCAGAAGACTTGTTTTTCCCACAGAAAACCTCTGAATTAAATTGTTTCCAATGCAGCAAATGATTCTGGGTAAGATATGCAAATTAGGTTCACAATGACACACCCTTTTACTTCAAGTCTGCTTTTCAGCAGATTCCCTTTATGCCAAAGTATCGCTGTTCACGCAGCTTATAAACTTAGCTAGGATTAGTGCAGTGATTCATAACCATCCCAGGACCGACTGTTTCATAGTTATTGCTACTCATCAGCTGGAAGAAGGTTTGAATCACTGCTGGGTGAAGTTGATTCGGGGCAAAATACAACAAAATTTTAAATTAGGGGGAGGTAAAAGGTGAGTTTAAAATCCTCCACTACGCACAAAATATAGAGAGAATAACTCATTGTGTAGTTCATTAACAAATTTTAAATGTTGTTGTATTTTGCCCGGAATAAACTTCACCCAGCAGTAATTTGAGTTACTGTTGCCTTTCTATCATCTCAAACCAGTCATCCCATTCTCCTCTGACCTCTGACATCAACAAGGCATTTTCATCCACACAACTGCCACTCACTGGATATTTTCTCTTTTTTAAATCATTCTCTATAAACCCTAGAGATTGTTGTGCGTGAAAATCCCAGTAGATCGGCAGTTTTTTAAATACTCAGACCCGCCTGTCTGGCACCAACAACCATGCCACATTCAAGGTCACTTAAATTCCCTTTCTTCCCCATTCTGATGCTTGGTTTGAACTTCAGCAAGTCTTCTTCATCATGTCTAGATGCCTAAATGCATTGACTTGCTGCCATGTGATTGGCTGATTAGCAATTTGTGTTACCAAGCAATTCAACAGGTGTACCTAATAAAGTGGCCGCTTAGTTGATAAATATATATATATATATATATATATATATATATATATATATATATATATAAATTGCATAAAAAGTTATAAGTGCTCAAAGATATGAGGTCTCAGGTGTTAGAAAAAAAAAAGACTGCAATGGGCATTAAAATATAGAAACATACATACACTACATATTTAAATATGTGTGGAAGTAAGAGAAGAGTGCACTCACCAGGACTTTTCAAAGATTTATTTCCTAATATGTGAACGTTTTCGTGGGTTTAGCCCCTTCCTCAGACATACATTTTTTTTTGTATGTCTGAGGAAGGGGCTAAACCCACGAAAACGTTCACATATTAGGAAATAAATCTTTGAAAAGTCCTGGAGAGTGCACTCATCTCTTGCTTCTATAATTTTGTCCGTTGCACTGCAGGCATTTGTTACCTGGTAATCTAGAGTGCTTGTCTTCTCTAGGTAGCTAGTAAATAGTTAATAACTATTTACTAACTAGTCTACCTAGTAATAAAAAATACAAACTTGCCTGTGAAATAAAAATAAAACCTAATATAGCTACAATGTAACTATTAGTTATATTATAGCTAGCTTAGGGTTTATTTTACAGGTAAGTATTTAGTTTTAAATAGGAATTATTTAGTTAATCATAGTAATTTTGATTTAGATTTATTTTAATAATAAGTTAGGGGTGTTAGGGTTAGACTTAGGGTTAGGTTTAGGGGTTAATAACTTTAGTATAGTGGCGGCAGTGACATTGGGGGTGGCAGATTAGGGGTTAATAATATTTAACTAGTGTTTGCAATGCGGGGAGTGCGGCGGTTTAGGGGTTAATATGTTTATTATAGTGGTGGCGATGTCCGGAGTGGCAGATTAGGGGTTAATAATTTTATTTTAGTGTTTGCGATGCGGAAGGGCCTCGGTTTAGGGGTTAATAGGTAGTTTATGTGTGTTAGTGTACTTTGTAACACTTTAGCTATGAGTTTTATGCTACAGATTTGTAACATAAAGCTCATAATTACTGACTTTAGATGGCGGTACGAATATTGACGGTATAGGGTGTATCGCTTACTTTTTGGCCTCCCAGGCAAAACTCGTAATACCGGTGCTATGGAAGTCCCATTGAAAAAGGACTTTTTGAAAGGTGCAGTAGTTACGTTGCGTTACGGCCAAAAAAGTGTGCAGTACACCTATACCTTCAAGCGGTAGTGAAAAAGCAGTGTTATGAGGCTTTTTCACTCATAACGCAAAACTCGTAATCTAGTTGAAATATAGTAATGCACTGTTATTAATAATTGTGTCTCCTTTAAGTTATTTAACTCTAAAGATTGTAGTCATTCCACTCTCACCAGATAATGGAATGCTTTTGAATACAAAATGTGCCACTTCTGTATGATTGTTCAATGGCTTTTTGCTATGTACATATTTATTATTAATTTTTCTCCCTAATTGGCCAAATCAAAGGAAGTAAGAAAAACAAAATTCAAGTGTTGTGTCTTGGAACTCCAATATTGTTCATATAGTTCTAACAAAATGGCAGTTTTAAATTAATTTAAAACAATTACTTTGTATGCAGGTATTTTACAATGCAGCAAATAATTTCTGATGTAATAGCAACAAAACAAAAAAATATGACTTTAATACATTTCTTTTGAAGTTACTTTATTCTCTTCTAAACTAGAATTTGAAAAACATTATTTATTCTATTTCTACAATTTAAAAAATGCAGCTGCATTATTTATTAACACCAAATTTAAAGTACTGTCCCTTTATATTGTAGGCCCTAATTTTCAGAAACTGATATTCATTAGATACATTTAAATATTCTCCAAACACCAGCCTTACCTGCCCTTGCAATAGTTTTCATAACGTTTCTTGTTGTAATAATATCACATTAACTGCTTTCCCCCCCAAAATACCTTTCCCTCTCCCACATATTACTTAAAGGGACACTGAACTCAAATTTTTTCTTTGTGATTCAGATAGAGCATTGCGATTTTAAGCAACTTTCTAATTTACTCCTATTATCAATTTTTCTTCGTTCTCTTGCTATCATTATTTGGAAAATAAGGCATCTCAGCTCTTTTTTGGTTTCAGTACTCTGGACAGCACTTTTTTATTAGTGGATAAATGTATCCACCAATCAGCAAGGACAACCCAGGTTTTTCACCAAAAATGGGCTGGCATCTAAACTTACATTCTTGCATTTCAAATAAAGATACCAAGAGAATGAAGAAAATTTGATAATAGGAGTAAATTAGAAAGTTGCTTAAATTTTCATGCTCAATCTGAATCACGAAAGAAAATTTTTGGGTACAGTGTCCCTTTAACTAGTAAATTATCTTAGTAAGGGCTAGATTACAAGTGGAGCAAAAGTGATATGCTCCACTTAGTAATACCAGCACATGCAAATGTGCACGGGTATTACAAGTTAGGAGCGATGCAAACAATTGCATGAAAGACTTTGCGCTCACAAGAGAAGGATTCCATAGTGCTCCGATGGATGCCTCATTCTCAAGCCATCAGACACTGCATGAGAACATAGCACAGAGAAGGGGGTAAGTCGCGCAGTGATGGGCAGCAGATTTAAAGATGTACATGAATATATACATATAAAACAGGGAACACACAGTCTCCATAGACCACAATGTAAAGGCACTTTTCAGTGCACCCCACACCCGCATACTTCAATCTCTCATAACTGCTTTGTGCAGTTAAAAAAATCTAACACAATTTTTTTATTTTAAAAAATGCACTACACACTGTAATTTTGGGGGAAATAGGGAAGTATTTAAAAAATTAATTATTAGTCTGACCACTGGTTAATTTTTTGAGAACTATTGCTACCGCGAGCTTGCGGTAGCATTAACCAGCCACTTGTAATAGATGGTTATTTATTGCGTGCCCGTAAAACGGTATAATATGCCTGTTTAACGGGCACAACAAATTACTGATTCACTTTTAATCAAGCCCAAAATCTTTTGCATGTTGTATCTGAACTGGTATAAATGTAATTTCTGAAATCAATATTTAACATGGCATTTAAGTAAGGCCTTTTCAATGTGAATCAAGAAAGTCTCCTAATGCTATTAGTATTGTCAATTTAAAAGCTCGTCTGAGATATAAAATACAGCAATAGGCTACTAAGTCAATTCCATATATTTCTTAAGCACTTCTAAGAACTCTTTGCTTTCATCTAATTGACTCAAACCACATAATTTATAAGCATAAATGGGACATCATGTTTAGAAAATATCCTATATAACTACATTTAGAAACCATGTCTTTGCAACCATTGCATGTCTAAATCAAGAACTGGCATACAAATGTCATAGTAAAAACAAATTTTTATCTTCCCCTTGAGCTGCGTTGACATTTAATATATATAAATTATTTTGACAGTTCAGGTTTCTTTTTAAGTTATCTGCAGTATGTCAGGAAAAAATGTAACAGCTAAGCAGAGATGCAGCTTTCTAGCTTTGCATGGAAGAAGGTTTAATTAGATGCCTAAACTACTTACATGTATTTTTTGCAATAATCTTGAGCTTTATTCATCACTTACTCTAAAAGTGAAAAAAATGTACTGCATACTTTAGCTGTTTTCATTATGAACATTTCTGCTTGTTCAGCAGTGGCATAACAAAATAAGTATCTCTAAGAATCTTAGCCTGTATTTCAATATCAGCATGTACACTTCAACAGCTGCTAATGTTTTAATTTTAATATATATATATTATATATATATATTTATATATATATATATATATAATATATATATATATATATATATATATTAAAGCTAAATATGTTTGTATTAAAATAGTTATACACTTATATACACACAACACACATATGTATAGATATATATATTTATATATATATTTTATATATATTATCATATTGTTTTAACCAATTTATAAACAATTTTGAACCCTACTCACGCACAAACCCAAATGCATGTTCTCATATCCGCAAACCTGATCACATATTCACATATGCGCATATCCAATTGCATATTCTAATGTGCACTAACTCGCCATAAAAATATGGAATATTTCACATTCCAATGTTTTTCACATAGAAGATTGTGTTCTATTTATTCATAAATACATATTTCTTCATATATTTGATGATATTTTGGAACAATATATATCTATACCTAGTAATCATATGATTATATATAGTATATATATATATATATATATATATATATATTGTATAGAGAGCACTCTCACTTCAAATTTCTTTAGTGCCAGGGTGCCAGCAGGTAAATATAGAAGGTAAAGGAAGGCACTCACTGGTCTTTTCATCAAAAATGTATTATCAAGCATGACGTTTCGGGGACAACACTCCCCTTCCTCAGACGGAGGAGTGTGTCCCCAAAACGTCACGCTTGATAATAATTTTTTGATGAAAAGACCAGTGAGTGTCTTCCTTTGCCTTCTATATATATATATATATATATATATATATATATATATATATATATTTATTTATTTATATAGATATATCTATTTAAAATACATAGAACATATTCTGCTATGTGCAGAACAATGGAATGTTAAATATTTACAGTAAATACATAGTTAAAACCTTTATTAAATATGAATATTGCATATATATGTTTTTCTCATGTTTTTATCATATATATATATATAATATATATATATATACATACACATATGTATGTCTGTAAATACATATATACACATATAAATACATAAATACATATGTGCACATATATAGATATTTATGTAGCATACATATACATCTTTAGACATGTACATATATGGTACCTCTTTGCTTTGCCTTTGCAAATTTATTTTTAATATTGTTTATTAGATGGTGTTTATTATGAATGTAAGTACACTTAGGTAATTGTATTTATATGTGTTTTGTTGTCACTTTTTATGTTTCACAAAACAATTAACCCCAGCTCTGATAGTTACAGTTATAATTCAGCAAAATTTAACCTGCACTGCAAACGATCGGAAAACCTGAGTGCAAACACTTGTGCCCCACTTTTAATCTGCCCCATAATATTGTGTCTGTCAATATTAAAAGATTATAATGTGTAATAAATCTGAAGTCCCCAATAACCACCATCATTTTATCGATGTTTATAAAAAAGTAGTTAATTACTGCTTGTGATTTTGCCAAAAATAAGTTGTTGCTAGGATATATTTAACATATCACACACTCTTTCAACCAGGAAGGGTACTTTGCAAGTAGATTAACAAAGATGCATATGCATGAGGACGTTTCATAGAAATATAGAAAGCTGCAAAAAAATCTAAATGATTGTAGAAACTAATCAAAGGAGATTCCAAGCAGAAGAGGTCAGCTAAAGGGATAGGTAGTGGAAATGGTAGATCTTTTAAATTATGAGCCAAATGTATTAAATGCTTAGGCAGAGAGATTGTTGACTTCTTGTAAGTTGGATAATTTTACAAGTGTATTTGCATAGTTTATAGTAATAAATTTGTTATCGTACCTATGATTAATAATGATGAGCAATATAATTTCTCAGGAACAATCTTGCTTTTTCAATACAAATAAATCTCTAGCTTGTTAAATGTACATTCATGTTTGTTAGAAGAGATAATAGTAAATGTGTTTTCTAAGAGGTTCAACAATTTAATGCCTTATAATATTATCAATAAAGTTTATTTCAAATTCTCTCTGTAATAACACAAATATGTAAAACAAATGTAACTACTCATTTGTGTCATGAATATTATCCTATAATTTGGATGATAATGTGAACTAACTCAGGGCTCCATGTACTAAGCAGTCAGCGAGCTACCCGCAACAAATCTCGCGCCCCAAACTCTCAAACTGATTATGTACAAAGCCGTCAATTATGTAAAAACTCGCATCTTTAAAATTGCGAGCGTACTTATCCGCCATTACCTCGCATACCTCTCCATTTTTTACTGTAATTAGACACATTTGACCACCAACTCGCCAAAAACGAATGTACTAAAAAATCTATTTGTCCGCTCCGCGTCAATTTCCGCTCCCACCTCGTTATTTTTGCCTCGCCACCTTTTAGGTGGCGGGCAAGGTACAAAACAATAGGAAAGTCACTCTAGACGCCAGTCTAGACATATATAAAAGGCAGTAATATCAGCATTGTACTTACATTGTTCATTTCAGCAGCTATGGAGAGAATTCTGTTTTTGTTTATTCTCCGTTTGATGCGAATCCGGGCTAGAAGACAGAATACTGGAAATGTAGCTAATCGATTGGTTAGAAGAATGGAGAGTTCGAGTCCCCCGTGTAGTCCTTCCACGGGGTTGGTTTGCACGGCCTTTCTGACCGAGAGATCATACAAAGATTCCGGCTTGATCGTGAATCGATATTACACCTGTATCGAGAGATTGAAGATCATTGGAGCCGATGACTGCTCGTTCACAAGCTATTCCGGACTTCTCAAACTATTAGCGGCATTGCATTTTTTTGCAACAGGCTCCTTTCAGGCAGTTTCTAGCGTCATTATTGGAATGAGTCAATCTGCTTTTTCACGCCACTTATCCAAAGTAATAGGGGCTATGATGGTTATTTTTCATCGATAGTTTGTTTGCCATCTACCCCTGAAGAATGGGGCAATCTATCAAGTCAAAATTTCTATAGGATGGCTGGGATGGCCCAATGTCCTAGGTGCCATAGACTGTACCCATGTTGCTGTAAGGACCACTTCAAAGGCTCGTGAGGAGAATCTATAGGAATCGAAAGCATTTCCATTCCTTGAATGTCCAGATGGTCTGTGACCCCCACATGAGGATTATCAGTGGTCCGTTCTAACTTTCCTGGATCCTGTCATGATTCTTACATTTTAAGGCAGACTGGGTTATACCGGAAGTTCGAGGAGGGAAATATGCCTGACGGATGGCTTCTAGGTAAGGCATAACTGGCGTCTAATATTCTCTCATTTCAATGTACCAAAATTGCGCCCAATTTGTCGGACTGTAATCTGTATAGTTTAATTGTATTGTATAGTTCTGAATCTTTATAATTATTCTTATATTAATATTTATATTTATTATATCTTCTATTAGGAGATGGAGGGTACTCATGTACAGAATGGCTGTTGACTCCCTATAACAACCCACAGAACCAGAAGTCAAGTACGTTTCAATGAAGCTCACCGATCTACCAGGGGGATTATTGAGAGGACTTTCGGTCTTTTGAAAATGCGGTTTCGATGTCTTGATCGTTCTGGTGGTGCTATGCAGTATGCACCAGAGAAAGTTGCCAAAATTATATTGGTTTGCTGCATACTGCACAATATTGCAATTAAAAGAGGCTGTCCATTAGAAGATGAAGATCCATAGATACTGATGATTTACCAGAAGAAATATGTGTAGAACAAGCTAATAGCGTGGAAATGCAACAAGGGGACATGGTTTCAGAACAATATTTTGTGTTTGAGGATTAAAGTTTCAGTTGATCAATAAAAAACTTTCTTTATTAACTTGTCTCCATTTTTTTAAGAGTTAGTTATTAAAAATCACTCATGATAAACATTAAATACATAACAGTTGTTGATCTTCAATTATCAAAGGTTTCAAATAAATAAAGTTTATGATCAAAGTTATTACAGACAATATATTATAGGTAATACATTGTCTTTGTGACATCACACTAGTGTCTACAGCTGCTCTCACTCTTTTAGCATATGTGATTAATTGTAATGTAATCCCTCCATAGCGATGTTAATTCATTGTATTGTGTCATTGAATTGTAGCTGTAACAGAGCGACAGTAAATTCAACAGTGCTTTATGTTATCAGATTGGGTTTTTTGAGTTAAAAAAGACTTGCTAATTTTATTTGTTTATTCTAACCTCTATTTTTTAACAGCTACTAGGTTTTCCCATATTCAAATAAATACCTCTTAGCACTTATTTTCTTAACCTTTATAATATATTTTTGCATTCAAGATTTGTTAAAAGAATAGTGGCATATAGAAAATAATGGCAAAATAAATTATTTTATTACAAAATATAATCTTTAAACATTATATATTAACAATTGTAAACCAAAGTAACTTGTTATACATATAAACACATCTGAAAAAAAAGGAAATGTTTAGAAACCAAATAACAATTGTAAACCAAATTAAATTTTAATACATAAAAACACATCTGAAACAAATAAAAAAATGTTTAGAAACAATAACTATTGTAAACCAAACAACATTTTAATACATATAAACACATCTTAAAAAAATTAAATGTTTAGAAACAAAATAAAAATTGTAAACCAAATTAAATTTTAATACATAAAAACACATCTGAAACAAATAAAGAAAATGTTTAGAAACAATAACTATTGTAAACCAAAGTATAAATGTTAATACATACACACATCTGAAACAAAGAAAATGTTTAGAAACAAAATAACAATTGTAAAGACAAAGTAAATTTTAATACATATCAACACATCTTGAAACAAAGAAAATGTATATGAAACAAATATCATTTGTAATAACTATAAACAATCCATATTTACAAACCTTCAATAAAATACATTAATCTACATATACATTATATTTTTCTCTATTTTCGGGGATACATATCTGGATCAATGCGCTAATGATTGACATAACGATTAATCACCGTCATCGTCAAACATGTCGCGTCCTGAACCTTTTGTGCTGGAGAATTGTGATATTAGTTTATGCCATGGATAAATATTTCCCTAAACGGATTGGTGGTGTGAGGGGAGTGAGACAGAATGCCGAGACAAAATTATATACGAGATGCTGAGAAGAATGCATCGTATTTCAAAAATTAAAAGAACAAGACGACAGTGTCTTAGAAAGATATAGTGATTTGAAGAGAAGATAACCGAAGTACTATAAATCGATTCGAAAGTGATAAGGACATGTAAGTTTCAAAATTATATATGAAATAATTTTTAATAATATAAAAAAAGGGTTTATTTTTGAACTGCGTCATCATTGACGAATCCAGGAAAATAATATTTCCTGACTGTTACTTGACTATATTAGTATAACAATTCAAAGAAGTTACAAAAGTTAGCATGCAGAACTGAGTTAGTAATTAAAATTTAACTATATAACTATATACACTTAAAAGGTTATAAAACTTAGCATACAAAAATGAGTTAGTAGAGTAAAATATAACTATATTAGGTATATAACATTGAAACATGCAGAACTTGAGTTAGTAGAATAAAATATAAATATATTACTATATAACATTGAAACATGTTAGAAAAGTAAGCATGCAGCATAATTATTTCAATTTTTTTTATTAAATTTTTTTCTTATATATATGTTTATAGATATGAGAAGTAGGAGAATGAAGTGTGCACACCCACCACGCTACTTAAGGTCAATGTTGGTGCAAAACACCCAGAAGTGAAGCTCTTTCTCCACCTTTGCCAATAACACTATTGGATATTGAATTATCTCCAAATCCATATGCAATTTGTCATAAAGAGACACAGACAGGTAATGACTTATTATTTAAATTTTAATCATATATTTTAGGTTTTGGCTTAAAAAGTTTTAGCATGCAATATTAATCAAGTTGCTAATTTACTTCTATTATCATTTTTTCCTCATTTACTTTCTATTTTTATTTGAAAAAGAGGGCATCTAAGCTAAGAGCCAGCCATTTTTTGGTTGAGCACCATGGACAGCACTCTTTGATTGGTTCTGTCCAATTATCAAAGTACAACACAGTTGGTTCACCAAAAATGGGGCTGGCAACTAAACTTAGATTCTTGCTTTTCAAATAAAGATACAAAAAGAATGAAGTAAAATATAAAGTTTATTTAAATTGCATGCACTATCTGAATCATGAAACTTAGAAATAGGTTTCTATGTCACTTGTAATGATTATTATTATTATTGTTTTAAATAATATATACAAGGGTTTTTGATTTAATAGTTTCTATCTTTGTAATTCGTTCATATATATTACCATGGAAGAAATGGAAACTATATGGAAATGGAAGAATTTCAAAATCCAGATAGTGTGACAATATTTGAAGCATTAACTTCAGATGATACTCAACCAAGGATAGAAGTTTTACCAACAATGATGGTAGATAAAGGTATGTTTCATACTCAGTAATCTTAATCTAAGAAAATACAAGTTTTAACTAATACATATATTGTATATTTCAAATAGGATTGTTGGCCTCTGATGAAAGCTTTAAAGGAGTGGGACATAAGTGTAGAAGCTAATATAGTAGATAACGTAGATAACCAGCACATCAGGAGGGTAATATTTGTGATGAAAAAACCCTATCATACATTGAATATGTATATGACAATTGAATTAAATTTTGCTTTTTCATTTATTTTTCTACAGATTTATCTTCAACATCAACTATTGAGACTGCAGACAAAAGTACTCAGAGTTGTCTAGAAGATCATGTCAAACCAAAAAATTTCTAAAATTAGGGCAACTTGGCAATGTTAATGGAGCAAGTAGATTTTTTATAACCGTAAATATGTAATTTGATTTCATTTTTGTTTTTGTCATGATTAATAACTGAGAAAAAGTTTTGTGTTGAAGAATCAAAGTGAGTTTGAATTTATGTAAATAAACTTTTTTTTTGGCCATAAAAAAATTTGTCTTTATTAAATAAAACATTTTAAACTTAAAGGGACACTGGATCCAAATTTTATCTTTTGTGATTCAGATAGAGCATATGCAATTTTAGCAACTTTCAAATGTACTCCTATGATCAAATTTGCATGCTCTATCTGAATCACAAAAGAAAAAATTTGAGTACAGTGTCCCTTAAAAATACACAAACAATAACTTTGTACACAATATACAGAGTAAAAAAAATTAACAGTGACTAACATTTTAAACTTAAAGGGACACTGTATCCAAATTTTATCTTTTGTGATTCAGATCGATCATGCAATTTTAAGCAACTTTCAAATGTACTCCTATGATCAAATTTGCATGCTCTATCTGAATCACAAAAGAAAAAATTTGAGTACAGTTGTCCCTTAAAAAATACACAAACAATAACTTTGTTACACAATATACAGAGTTAAAAAATTAACAGTGACTAACATTTTTAAACTTAAAGGGACACTGTAATCCAAATTTTATCTTTTGTGATTCAGATAGAGCATGCAATTTTAAGCAACTTTCAAATGTACTCCTATGATCAAATTTGCATGCTCTATCTGAATCACAAAAGAAAAAATTTGAGTACAGTGTCCCTTAAAAATACACAAACAATAACTTTGTACACAATATACAGAGTAAAAAAATTAACAGTGACTAGATAATAAAAAATGTTCACTCCAGACGTTGCCTCTTTGGTCTGTTGTCGCCTCCCTTTCACTGACAATAGCCAACAGAGATTGTAATGTCCTTTCGCTGATGCTCAAAGCTCTGTTAATTTGATGGTTTTTTCTCTTACATCCATCTGCCTCTGCCACTTGGAACATCTCTCTTGCAGCTGTAATTTCTGCATCTCTATCTCATTCCCTTTGCCTTTCGATTTCCACATTTTTTTCTGACAGAGCAGCCCAGCGTTCAATATTAGTGTTTAATAATATTCAGCATTTCTCTGTGGTCCTCTCTGTATTGCCTTGCCAGTGTCAACATTTCCCTCAATGCAACATCGCCAAATTGTCCTTCTGCCGGGTGTATTGTCAATATTTACACCACCTGTTTGCAGTTCAAATTGGTGGTGCCTGTGGTTTCAACAGGTTCCTCAATGTTTTCTGGTGTGTGAATTTCATCCGGTTGCGCATCTCCCAAATCTTCAAGAATATCCGGAGTCTCACTTCCATCATGCCCTCCTGGTGGTTCATCTTGAATGGGATTTTCCACTATCGGCATGAGATTGATAGTGATCTCCCTTGATGAGTTTTCTTCTTCTAGATCAAGACATAACAAATTGTTAGTAAATAAAAATAAAATGTTATAAAAACACTTGCAGAAATAGAATAGAAGGAGAGGAGCAGATACAACCGTCATACACCAATTTAAGTTATATTATATATATATATACATATGTGTATACATACCATCAAATAATGGAGATGAATGTCCAGTCAATTCTCTGGAAAAGACGTCCCAAATCACCTAGAAAAAAAATAAATAACATAAAAATAAATAAATAAAATGCTTTTTTCGTCAATGTAACGGTATATTCGAAATTATTAATGGAAATGTATTTTTGCAATTAACTGGACACTGAAGCAAAAAATAATCTTTTGAGAATAAATATATTGCATGGAATTTCTATCAGCTTTCTTATGTAATACTATGGATCAATTCTCAAAAAGAAAATAATGATAAATTTAAAAAAAATTTGAAAGTTGATTAAAATAGCATGCATGCTCTACAAGAATCCTCATTTAAAAAAATATGTACAAGATCTCGAAATAGAATATGTCAATAATGACATTTGACATTTAAAAAAAAAATTACAAAAAAAAAATTGAGAGATAAAAGAGATAAAAACACACAAACATTGAAATTATTCATTTGTAAAGTACTTACCAGTTGCTCTACCAACACCAGTTTGTGGAGTGCTGGTCCTTAGATCCGGAAGTGTGTCCGCCGAGGAAGTTGTGTGTGTAACATTAGATGATGAGCGTAAGAAATTGTCCATGTGTAAAACTGTCCGAAGGTCTTGAAACAGCTGCACCGGGTGGTCTCGAAACCGCAGAAGAAGAAGTAGAACAAGTGGGCACCTCGTTACTCCTCACCAGGCTCTGCTGTTGTTGGCATTGCTTAAAAAAAAAAAAATTAAAAAAAAAAATTAGGTTTATTTTTATTTATATTTGAAACTGAAATTAAAACTGTTAATAATAATAATTACAGCAGTGAATGCAGGCTTCAATCATTAAAGGGACATGCCAACCACCTTTTTTATGATTTGGAAAGAGAATGCAGTTATAAACATCTTATAATTTACTTATATTATCTAATTTGTTTTATTCTATAGATATTCTTTGTTGAAAAGCATTTGATTGATGCACAAAGAAGCCTCGTGTGATTGGGCTCAACATGTGTATTTATTTTTCTTCAACTAAGAATATCTAGAAAATTGAAGTAATATGTGTTTTAAATTTCAATTCTCTATCCGAATCATTAATAAAAGATTTTGGGTTTAGTGGCCCTTTAAAGGGACATGAAAAAAAATAATTACCTTTACAAATTGCATAAGAAAATGCATTTTTAAAATATTTAAATGTATTATGTTTTTGCATTCATTGGATTTTTATACTTTGAGGAAAAGCAAATCTATACAGGCACAGTAAATGATCATTGGTTGATGCACATAGATGGTTCATGTGACTGCTTCAACTATGTGCATAGCTATATCTGAAAAATGTATGTTTATAAAGCGGAGAACAATTTTGAAAGATGCTAACAATAATATTCTATAGTGAAATAACGCAACATTGAAGTCAATAGATCAGAAATTTAAGAAGGCATGTGGATCTGGGGTTAGTCTCATGATTAATGTTGGACATACAATATTATTTTATAGTTTTCAAAATTACATTATTTCTATGTCATTATCTCTTTAAGGTTTCTATGCAATACTGGTTTGAAAATAAACACATGGGTGTTATCTTTAGGGATCACTATAGTAATAATCAACAAATCTTTAGTTCCGTTAGACCATTAAAAAAAATGGCAGTATAACAAGTACTATTATTGTACAATCCCTTATACATATATGAGACATATATGATTACAGTATTTGGGCCTAAATGGCTTGTACAATCCCTTATACATATATGCGAGATAAATTATTACAGTATTTTCGGGGCCTAAATGGCTTGTACAATCCCTTATACATATATGCGACATAAATGATTACAGTATTTGGGGCCTAGATGGCATATAGGATACAGAAGCGTAAGAAGTCAGATAATGTTATTTTAAAGAAATATATATTGGAGACAATAACCTATCATAACTTTAAAAAGAACATTTACGTCAACTATGATTGTACATTTACCTCTTAAATCACTGTCACAATCATCCGTTATGCAGTGATGATCTCCGTCCCAGACGCTGAACAAGCTTCTGCTCATAGTCATTGAGGTCTGCCACATATCTGGTCCACCTCCGGTAGTCACGTGCCGAATTTTTCTCTCTGGCCATTTAGCTTTGGCGAAGCGTTTAATGTCGTTGTAACGCTTCTTCAGCTGATCGACATCCTTTTTTCCTGGACCCTGGGCACTAACAAGCGTCGCTGATCGTTTGCCCAGATCTGCTTCCTTCTAGAAAAATTTGTCTGTTTGACTACGACATCCAAACAAATAATCATAAGAGTCAATAATCATATCAATCAAAACGACGTTTTGGCTGATGAGAAAAGTGAGGATTCTTTGATTTTGAAGCGGTTTCAGATCCAGATGAAGCCATATCGAATAGTTAAATAAAGATCTCAAAAACGAGCGCTCTGTAATTACTCTCCAAAAATTTTGGAACAATAAAAAAGTGTTTAGAAAATCTTGTCCATTTATAGGAGCAAAATTCTATTCCCCCGCTTCTACTATGACGTTCATAGACACCTTACATGTCACGTGTTAACAATTGGGCCAGACAATTGAACTGAAAGTTAAGTACATCAGCTTATTCGCGCGAGCGAAGGCGTCAAATTTATCAATATTCCGCCACTGCACGCGGCGGGCTAGAGGTGTCTATTTGTTGTGGGATTATTAGTACATAGCTACAAGCGGACACCATTTCGCCCGCTGGCGAGTAACGGCGAGTTTTAGGCCGCGACTAAAAATGACGGATGAATTGACGGCTTAGTACATGGGAGCCCTCAGTGTCAGAATTCAATTCAAGTTATTAACATAAAATAATCAGTCTAGAAAGAAAAAAAAATGGCACACAAGTTGTCATATTTCTAATATTTCAACAACATATACAGTCAGAAGTAAAGTTGAATCATCTATTTTTTTTTTAAAACTGTAGACCTTAGCCATTTTATATTTTGTTACAGAAATACTCTTTTATAGCATTTTAATATAAAAGCCCTTCCCTTCTGCTGCATGCAGTGTTTAACTATTGGCTAGATTATGAGTTTTGTGTTATGACGGCTCGGTAAATAACTTGCAAGTTATTTCCACCGCTCACCTTTAATAGCGCTGCTATTACAGGTTTTTCCAATACCTGCTTTTGTGGGCAATATGGTTGCGTTGAGCTCCATACTCCACACAAATACCAGCCCTGCTTTGAGCTGGTTTTTACGTGCTCGTGCACGATTTACCCATAGACATCAATGGGGGAGAGCCGGCCTAAAAAAAAGCCTAACACCTGCAATAAAAGGAGTGTAAAGCTCCGTAACGCAGCACCATTGACTCCCTAAGGGGAAAGAAAATTTATGTTTACACCTAACACCCTAACATAAACCCCGGTCTAAACACCTCTAATCTGCCGTACCCGACATCGCCCACACCTACATTACACTTATTAACCCCTAATATACTGTCCCCCGATATTGCCATCACCTACATACACTTATTAACCCCTAATCTGCTGCGCGCCCCCAACGTCGCCACCACCTACTTACACTTATTAATCCCTAATCTGCGCCGCCCCCAACGTCGTCGCTGCCACTATACTAAAGTTATTAACCCCTAAACCTCTGGCCTCTCACATCACTAACACTAACCCTAACACCCCTAACTTTAATATAATTAAAATAAATCTAAATATAAATTACTATCATTACCTAACTAATTCCTATTAAAACTAATACTTACCTGTAAAATAAACCCTAAGCTATCTACAATATAACTAATAGTTACATTGTATCTATCTTAGGTTTTATTTTTATTTCACAGCTAAGTTTGTATTTTTTTAACTAGGTAGATTAGTTAGTAAATAGTTAGTAACTATTTACTAGCTACCTAGTTAAAATAAATATAAATGTACCTGTAAAATAAACCTAACCTGAGTTACGCTAAAACCTAACATTACACTAAAATTAAATAAATTACATTGAATTAAATACAAGTAACTAAATTACAAAAAAAATAAACACTAAATACACAAAATAAAAAAGAAATGATCAAATATTTAAACTAATTACACCTAATCTAATAGCCCTATCAAATAAAAAGCCCCCCCAAAATAAAAAAAACTAGCCTACACTAAACTGCCAATAGCCCTTAAAAGGGCATTTTGTGGGGCATTGCCCAAAAGAAATCAGCTCTTTTACCTGTAATAAAAAAAAACAACCCCCAACAGTAAAACCCCCCAAAAAAAACTAAGCTCCCCATTGCCCTGAAAAGGGCATTTTGGATGGGCTTGCCCTTAAAAGGGCATTTAGGCTCTTATTTTTCTGTGCCCAAAGTCCCTAAGCTAAAAATAAAACCCACCAATAAACCCTTAATAAAATCTAACACTAACCCTGATGATCCACTTGCAGTTTTTGAAGACCGGACATCCATCCTCATCAAGCCGGGGAGAAGTCCTTCATCGAGAGCGCAAGAAGGTCCTCAACAATCCAGGAGATGTCTTCATCCAAGGCGGCAAGAAGTTCATTCCTCAAGGCGGGCAGAATCTTCATCCAGACGCTTTTCTATCTTCTTCCTTCCAACGTGGAGCGGCTCCATCTTCAAGACATCCAGCATGGAGAATCCTCTTCTTTTTTGACCTCCACTTGAAGAATGAAGGTTCCTTTAAATGACGTCATCATGGCGTCCCTTGAATTTCAATGGCCCGCCAGCAGGGAGGTGTTATGGGAGGTTCAATCAACCCGATCGTACTCGATCGTGGTTGAATTGTGGCGATTCCTGTCCGCCTGCTCAGAGCAGGCGGAGAAGGGTTATGGGAGGCAGCGGTCTTTAGACCGCTGCTTCATAACTGCTTTTTCTGGCGAGTCTTAGATAAATGTGCCTCTTAGTGTTAGGTTTAGGGGTTAATATATTTATTTAGTACACAAGAGGTTCAGACAGGAAAAGTAGCTCTCCCATAAATTATGTATAAATACAAAAATGCTGGAGAAAATGATAACTGCAGCAAATTGTAAGCTGTGCGCTATATCCCATGTCTAAAGTAATTATGTCTTGATATTTCCATTATCTTATAAGTAAACCAATACCATGGGAATAGAAATAAAACACTTACAATTTTGTAGCTGCGGATTTCGATTGTGAGATTCAAATGTCTATATTTTCCTCCAAGCTATGTTGGCATGAAAAAACATCCGGCGTTTCATCAGGTTAACACAGCTGGTCATGTATCCATTACAGCCTATACGCCTCCTACATGACTCACGATCCTCTCACACAGGTACCAGGTGCCATATGGGGGTGTCCTTAATGAACGGCAACAATACAATACAAAATACCTAAGACAGGCTCGTGCTGGTGCTGATGTAAAAGAAAGTTCTTTATTCCAAACATTAAGAAGTTGCAAATACAGCCAAAAGACCACTAACAAGTAAGGCAGCTACTGCCATGATAAAAAATGAAGCTACAACCTCGGCCCGAATGACGTCACTGATGCGTTTCAGGTGTCTCCCGTAAGTCAGTAGTTTGACATCACTAATGGCTCCCTCTCCTTTTAAGAAGGTAAATAACAGGTGTTAGCCTCATCAGCTAAACATCCCTGTGATGGGGGTAGATATACCATTACCTGAATATTTAAAAAAGCATATAACAATGTAAAGCATATACATTCAATCATCGTTAACAGATACCCTAGATAACAATCTTTGATTAAGTATTATACTCCAGCAGAAAAATATATATGTTGCGAGCATACACTATTAAAAAAAACCTTAACAATAGAAAATAGGATAGTTGGGGTACTGACAATATTTCAACCCATTAATAATGTATATATGATGATAAATATCATCTTAATTTTATCTCATTTATTCCCTGCTTTACTTCAATATTGTAAGGTCCTAATCCTAAATGCCACTTTCCTAAAATTATTCAATTTTCTTAAATCTTGTATAGTACCTTATCATTAAATATTTTGTGCTAACAATGAGCCTATGCCTATATATTCACATTTATTTACACTATAAACTACCTAAAGGGATTTTAATTAACTGATTTAAATCTACATTTGAATAAATCAGTGTGTCTAGTGTGCTAGCTCCCAAGGAGGAGGAACTGTTATTCTTATTCTTATATATGTATATGAGACTGTTCATATCTGTATTTTATCCTTTCTCTATATTAATACAATGACTACTCCCAATGATTGATCAAATCAAACATGGAGTTAAATCCTTTTGGAATTCTCGTCTGTAAGGTGAAGATCCAAAAGGCCTCCCTTCGGCATAGTGTCTTAGTTCTGTCCCCTCCTCTCTTTGGGGGGCAGCACTCTCTCAAGGGTCCGTGCCATCTGAATGAATCTATATTTTTGTCATAATCATTAATGAAGTGAGTTGCCAATGCTGAACATTCTCTTATTGAGAATGCTCCCTGGTCCTTGCCCTCAGGTCTCTGGTATTGAGACCTACATATTGTTTTTTACAGCATATACATGCAGCCAGGTAAATTTACATAAGTCAGTCGAGCAGTTAATACATGTTAGAGTTTGTAACTCTTTGCTTGTGACATAAGACACAAATGTTGTCTGTCACTTCAATGTACTCACAGGCTTTACATCTGTTTTTCTCCACATCTAAATGTTCTGTTGTGCCTTAACCATGAACTTGCCTGACCCTATAGTAATTTGGGGTAGTTTGAGTAGGTGACAGAATATTCCCCAAGGTAAAACCTCGTCTATACGAAAATCTACATCTAAATCTGCTAGGAGTATAGGTAGATGTTTTCTGACTAATTTTGCAGACAGTTTGAATATTAATTGCTATAATTGGTTACAAATGTTATCTTATCCTCACCCAGACTCGGGTGTTTGGGTTTGTCCTAGAAGTAAACCTTTCCGTGTGCATAGATCTAGGTTGTATTCCTCGGCCCTTTTAATCACTCTGTTAGGGGGAGTAAGCTCTTTCTTTTAGTTGTTTTTTAAGTAGATTCACATTTACTTTTGTATTTTTCCCTGTTTGGCTGCAATTTCTTTTTATTCCTAAAAAAAATCCCTTTGCTATTGCAAAGGGGACATGCACCGGATGATTACTTGTAGAATGCAGCAAGGTGTTCTTAGAGATTGGTTTTATGTATAGCTGACTTTTCAATTTTAGTGTCATTTGTCCCTATAAGGGATACATCTAGAAGAGAAGCAGAGAGAACAAGTAGAGAAGCCCAGAGATCAATGAAAACCCAAAGATAGATCCCGTCCCAGAACTTATCACCACACCAGTTAGGGTAAGACAGTTCCCTTAGTAGGGAATGTGATAAATGTTTCTGGATGAAGAACTTACTCTAGAGGAATACAAAATCTTGAACCTGTGGGCTAGGCTTCGTTCCTTCCTTGAAAGTAGACCTTAAGTTATTTGACACATTCATAGATGTAAATAGGTTTGTATGAAACCTTACTCTTAAACGACATTTTTTCAACAGAAAATTGGTAGAAGAAAAGGGAAGAAGAGGCTGTTCATTTCACCGTCAAGGTGGCATAGCGAATAGCATTGATGCTGCAGCAATTCTTGAAAGAGTAGAATCAAATTTGGGATTTTAATGATCTATGCTATTTGAGAGATATGGCAGGACCTTTTGGAACAGGAGTTAGTTAATTCCTGAAAATAGTAGTCAGATATGGTTAACACATCTGTTGATAAGCAAATAGGGCCACACCTTTCCCTGAAATTGTTGTTCTATCCTATACAATTGTAGGGGGAACAGTATTGGGAAACTGTTCATAAGACAATAGAACGAGAGGCTCACTTGACCTATACAAAAAAGTATTATCTCAGAAAATAGGTAAAAGCAAGGCATTAAATAACATAACCACTGGCTCTGAAAAATAGAACAAATTTTGGTATATAAGAAATCAGACAAGGAAGGAAGGCACTGTTGTATTTGAAATAGAACTGATTACATAGCAGAGGCCATTAATCAGGTTAGAATGACAAAATAACGTATTTCATCATACTACAAAGGGATCCAACTATAATGTTCCAACAACAAGTCGTGTCAATGGTGGATAGGGGGGTGGAAAAGGGCTTTTTGATAAAAAAAGACAGCTGATTTTATGATAGTTAAACATTCCAGAACCCCCCTCTTCCACCATTTACCTAAAATACATAAATCCCTTGACAATATAAAAGGTAGGCCAATAGTGTCAGGGATTGGATCTTTGTTAGAGTAGAGCCTCTTATCCGAATGGTGGATTCATTGGTACAACCACTAGTGAGCCATTTAGGGAGTTTACCTAGGGGATACAAAACATCTTTTAAAAGTTCTTGATGATTTGAATGGGAATCCTAACTACAGCTGACTCACAGTGGATGTAGATTGCGTCACTGTACTCTAACCATACCACATGAACATGACATTAGTTCCCATAGACAGTTTTTTTGAAGAACATAGAACTAGATACAGATCAAAGAGAATATGTACTAATGTCATACTCTATTTGCTGGAACATAATTTTTTCTTCTTTGAGGGGAATCTTCTACCTCCAGAAATTTGCCCCCAACATATGCCAACTTGTTTTTAGGTTGGGTGTGAAGCCGTGCACATCTTTGGGGGTGGAAACCCTTTCAGGTAATCTATTAAGATCTATAAGAGATTTATAGATTGACCTGATTTTTGTATGGACAGGTACCAAGGAAAGTAGGCATTGAAATTTGTAGACTATTCTGAACAATAACACTGTGAACTTAAAGTTCACAATGCAATGGTAATCACAGTAGCATAAATTATCTAGATGTATCCCTTATAGGGGACAAATAACACTAAAATTGAAAGTCAGCTATAGCAGGAAACCAGATCTCTAAGAACACCTTGCAGCATGCTACAAGTAATCATCAGGTTCATGTCCCCTTTGCAATAGCAAAGGGACAATTTTAAGAATAAAAAGAAATTGCAGCAAACAGGAAAAATACAAAAGTGAGATGTGAATTACTTACAAAAACAACTAAAAGATAAGAGGTTACTCTAACAGAGTGATTAAAAGGGTGAGAATACAAGCAATCTATGCACACAGAAAGATTTACTTGTAGACAAACCCAAAACCACGAGTCTGGGTGATGATAGAATAACATTGTAACCAATTATAGCAATCTGTCAGGGTTTTTCCTTGTTTTGTTTGCCATGTGCTGCTGGCAGACATTTTACTCACCTCTCTTCCGGATTATGGGTGCATTGTGGGGGAGATGCTGCTCATTTCCTGCACTTCCTTTTATGCCAGACTGGTGTGCATCATCCGGTGGAGACAAGATGCAGTCTCAGAATTGTGAGTGTCATCAATTATTATTTAATGGGCCTCTGTTTCAGTATGCTTTGCCTTTGCGTTGTCTCAGACCTGTTTGTGAGAGTTCCTGTGTATTACCTGGCTGCCTGACATCCTTGCTGTTTCCTGATCCCTGGCTTGTTCCTGACTCTACTGTTTTCCTTGTTGCTGATTCCGGCTCTTCTGACTATTCGCTTTGGCTCCTGACTTGGCTCGTCTGACTACCAGCTCTGGTTTTGACTCCTGGCTTGTTATTTGACTTGTGGACTTTTTATTATTTTTTGCTATTAATAAAGGTGTGATTACTTTTGCACTTCTCGTCTCAGTCTCATTCCTGGCACCCTGACATTACGCAAAGGCCATGAATCCTGATGGTGCTAATAATCCACCTTTATCTGCCATCATTTCCAAGATGGATGTACAGGTTCACTGCTTGGATCAATTTGCACTAGCCCTGAAAACCCTGCTGACTCGCACTGCACATTTGGACCAAAGTGTCCCGCAAGTTATGGCTGCTCCTGTTTCCGCTGCTGCACCTATGCCTACCAGGAGCATGTCCGGTTCTTCACCTCTACCTCAGCGATATGGAGATTGATCCTTGCAGTGCAGAAGGTTTTTTGAACCAGGTGTGGCATTACTTTGAGATGTTACCGTCAGTGAGCGTTTTCACTCTGACAAGCTAAGGTGGGAGTTCTCATTTCGTTACTCTCTGACTACAGCTCTTGCCTGGGCTTAATCCCTTGTGGGAGACAAATAGAACCTGTGATTTTCAAATTAGCCTGAAGTTGTTGCCTCCTTTCGAAAGGTATTTGATGTTTCCGGCTCACTCCTCCTCTACTGCTAAATGACTCATGTCCATTCAGCAAGGTACAAGATCTGTTGCTCAGTATGCTATTGGAGTTTCCGTACGCTTGCCGCAGAGGGTATGTTGGAACAAATGAAGCCCTTGTTGCCGGCCTTCTTTCATGGGCTCTCTGATGCGATTAAAAGGACGAAGTTGCTGCCAGAGATTTACCAGAGGATCTCGAGGCATTGTTGGTCTTTTTTTATCCTAATTGACATCAGACTCAGAGAGAGGCCCTTTTTCAAGGAGCGCTTGTGGAAGCCGTCCTGTTTCCGTTGTTCTCCTAACGTGTTCGTTCCCACCCATGCCTCCCTTTCCTCCCATGCCTCCTGGTCCCGAGTCACCAGGTTACTGCTGAGGCCGTATACAGTTGGGATTCACGCATCTCTCCGTGGCGGAGAGGGCCCTTAGAAGGAGGGGAGTGGCTCTGCCTCTATTGTGGTTACAGGGTCACCTTTTGACGTCTTGTCCACATGGCCGGGAAACACTCACACCTAAGGTCCTGTCGGGGGCAGATCTTGGGTGTTTATTCCTCATCCCCGGGAAACCGCTTAAGGAGAAACCTTGGTCATGGTTGTCCTTTCCTGGGTGGACTCCTCCATAGTCACTCAGGGCTCTTGTTGACTGGCTATTTCATTGGACAGTGCTTTTGTATCAAAGCACTCCATTCCTGTTTTGCCTCTTCCGTTCTGCTTGCTATTGAGGCCATTGATGGCAGGCCCCTTCAAGGCCCGCACTCGTTACTCACAAAACTGTTCCGTTGTCCATGGGCTGGTTGAAGCTCTCCATTTTGAAACCCTCCAGTTCCAGGTAAGTAAACTCTCCGCATTTTCTGGTTGCTCTGGGTTATCCCTGACTCCAAAAGCACAATCCCAGTCTCGACTGGCGCAGGTTCAAAATGTTAGTGCGTGGTCCCCACAATGTATTTCCACTTGGTCTTCGTAAACCAGGGTTTTGTGCACTTCTTCGGTATCTGCAATTGGCCAGAGGAGTAACCAAGAGTTCCTAGACGTTTTTGACAAGGTGCGTGCCGGTATGTTTCCTCCTCGACCAGTCTTACGATTGTGGCCATAGGACCTGCAACCTGAGCCATTCCTACTCGGGGCCGGGTGTACCCTCTGTCTGTTGCAGAGAATTGTACTATGAGTGGAGTATGTTGCCCGATTCTCTGTCGCGGGGATCATCTGCAAATCCTGATCTCCTATAGGGGCTGGGGGGTGCTTCTTTGGGAAGAAAAAGGGTGGGTGAGTTAAGACCATGTATCGATTATAGGGGTCTTAATCGTCTTACCAATAAGAAGGCTTACCATGATTGCCGCTATTTACGGACTCTTTGGACCTCCTCAAGGGAGCTACAGTCTTTTACTAAACTGATTTGAGAGGAGCATACAATATTAATAGGAGTAAGGAGGGCCATGAATGGAAAACAGCAGTTTAACACCATGATGTGGGGCATTATGAGTATCTTGTAATGCCCTTTGGCCTATGTAATGCTCCTCTGTTTTTCAGGAATTTATTAATGATGTCCTATGAGATATGTTGCAACAGTGTGTTGTGGTGTACTTAGACAACATCCTCATACACTCACCCAGCACTTGAGGGCTCATCATTCTGATGTTACAGCTGGTTTATTCAGAGACGACATGAGAACGGCCTGTTTTGTAAACTCGAGAAATTGTGGAGTTTCCAACAGACCAAGTACCTTCCTAGGTTATGTTTATCTCCATTGCGAGGGTTCTCCATGAGCCTGATAAGCTATCTGCAGTTCTGCATGTGCCTCGCCCAGTTGGTCTTCGGTCTATTCAACGTTTTTTGGGGTTCGCCCAATTACTATAGAAAGTTTATTAAAAACTTTTCTTCCTTGGTCAAACCTATCACAGACATGGACCCATAAAGAGAATGTCTACTCCATTGGGTCACCTACTGCCATTAAGACCTTTGATAGTCTTAAGACTGCCTTTGCTGCCGCTCCAGTTCTGGCTCATCCTAACCCTGTTTCTGCCTTTCGTTTCTTGAGGTCGATGCGTCTGAGACTTGCATAGGTGCCCTCTTGTCTCAACTACTCCTAACGCCTGACGGTTTCCTTGCATCCGTGGGGTTTCTTCTCTAAGAAATTGTCTCCAGCGGAGTGCAATTATAAAAGTTGGGGCCGAATTTAGCGTGCCAGTGGCTCATTCTTACTGACCACAAGGAATTTAACTTATCTATCTGAAGCAAAATGTTTAGTTGCCCCGACAGGCCAGATGGGGCGCTATTTTAGTCTAGGTTTTAATTATGTGGTCTCCTACCTGCCTGGTAGTAAGAATGTTAGGGCTGATGCCCTCTCTCAACAATTTTCGCCTTTGTCCAAGGAGGAGTCGGTACCTACTCCTGTTATACCTCCTTACCATATTTTGGCTACCATACGTACTAATTTGACTTCTCCCTTGGGGGAGGAGATCCTGGCTGCACAAACCAATGCACCTCCTGAGAAATCTAGTGGTAAGTGTTTTGTTCCTGAGAATCTTCAAACTACACTTTTGCACAATTACCACTATCCTGAAGACGCGGGTCACCTAGACAAGAACCAAATGATTTGGTCTGTCACTTGACAATTCTGGTGGCCAGGTCTTCGTTCTGATGTTGCTGCGTTTGTTGCCTCCTGCTCAGTTTGTTCACAGAATAAGACTCCTCAACGTCTTCCTGTGGGTCTTCTTCAACCTATTGCTAATGGTGAGCATCCTTGGCTACATCTTTCCATGGACTTCATTGTCGAGCTCCCTGTTTCCAATGGCAATACTGTTATCCTTATGGTGGTTGACAGTTTTTCTAAAATGTCACATGCATTCCCTTGATGAAGCTGCCTACCGGCTCAGGAGCTTTGCTTCAATTTTGCCCGGGAGGTCTTTTCCGTTTACATGGGTTACCCAAAGGAGATAGTGTCGTACCAGGGTAGCCAGTTTGTCTCCAGATTTTGGCAATCCTTTTGTGCATCAAATGGGGATCCAGCTTTCCTTCTCCTCTGCATGAGTCACCCAATCCAAGGGGGCTGCGGAACGGTCTAATCAAGGCTCTGGAACAGTTCCTCCGTTGCTATGTCTCGAGATCAGCCACAATATTTGGTCTCACTGTTACCTTGGGCAGAGTTTGCTCATATTAGTGCTATTAATGCTTCCTCCAAGTTATCCCTTGGTCATAGGCGAATTATGGGTTTCAACCATCCTTGTTGCCCGATTCATTCATGTCTCAGGGTATTCCGGCTTTTGGAGGAGCAACTCCGTTCCGAGCATGGTGGCTATATCAGGATTGCCTTCATCATTCTATGCAGTGCCAAAAATTCTAGGCTGATCATAGGCGTCTGCCCGCACCTTCCTACCAGGTTGGGGGTGAGAGAGTTTGGCTGTCCTCTCCGCAACTTGAAACTTCGTGTTCCTTCCAATAAATTGACTGCCCAGTATATGTTGGTCCTTTTTCGGAATACTCCGACGTGGTTAATCCTTGTGGCCTTACGCTCTTGACCTTCCTCCTGCTATGGCGCATCTCCAATGTTTTTCATGTCTCCCTCTTGAAACCATTGGTTTGTAGATCGGGTTTACCACTGTTTTTGCCTCGTCCCCATCCTATCTTTGTTGACAACCATGAGGAGGTATGAGGGTCAGCAGCATTATTGGACTCTCGGTATGTCCAGGGGCCATGTACAGTATTTGGTTCACTGGAGGGGCTTCAGTCCGGAGGAGGCGTTTCTGTGGGTTCCCTCCTCTGGTGTCATGCTCCCTGCCCTCCTCTGTGCCTTCCATGCCGTTTCCCAATAAGCCTTTTGTCCTCCCGTTTGGGAGGGGTCGTTGAGGGGAGGGCACTGTCAGCGTTTTTCCCTGTTTTGTTTGCCATGTGCTGCTGGCAGCCATTTTACTCACCTCTCTTCCTGATTATGGTGCATTGTAGGGGATGCTGCTCATGTTCCTGACACTCCTTTTATGGCCAGACTGGTGTGCATCATTCATGTTAGACAGGATGCAGTCTCAGAATTGTGATGTCATCACTTATTATTTAAAGGGGCCTCTGTTCAGTATGGCTTTGCCTTTGCGTTGTCTCAGACCTTTTGTGAGAGTTCCTGTGTAGGTACCTGGCTGCCTGATGTCCTTCCTGGTTCCTGACCCTGGCTTGTTCCTGACTCTGCTGTTTTCCTTGTTGCTGATTCCGGCTGCTCTGACTATCGCTTTGGGCTCCTGACTTGGGCTTGTCTGACTACCAGCTCTGGTTTTTGACTCCTGGCTTAGTTATTTGACTTGTGGATTTTTTTGCTATTAATAAAGGTGTGATTATTTTTGCACTTCTCGTCTCAGTCTGATTCCTGGCACCCTGGACACAATCAATATCAATCTGTCTGCAAATTAGTCCTGAAAACATCTACCCTATACTCCTAGCAGCATACAACAAATTAAAACCATACTTAAATCAGGGATGTAGATTTTCGTATAGACGAGTTTTAACTTGGGGAATATACTGTCACCTAGCTCAACTACCCCAAAGTAACTACAGGGGTCAGGCAGTTTCATGGTTAAGGCACAACGGAACATTTAGATGTGGAAAAAACAGATGTAAAGGCCTGAGGAGTACATTCAAGTGACAGACAAATTTGTGTCTTATGTCACAGGCAAAGAGTACACAACTCTAACATGTATTAACTCCGCGATGACTTATGTCATTTACCTGGCTGCATGTATATGCTGTAAAAAACAATATTTAGGTCTCACTTACAGAGATGTGAGGGGCAAGGATCAGGGGAGCATCTCAATAATATTTGAGAATTAAAGAGAATGTTCAGCATTGGCAACTCATTTCATTAATGATCATGACAAACATGGTAGAATTCATTCAGATGGCAGACCATTGGAGGAGAGTGCTGCCCCCAAAGGAGAAGGAGGGGACAAAACTAAGACACTATGTCTAAGGGAGGCCTTTGGGATCTTCACCTTACAGATGAGAATTCCAAAAGGGATTTAACTCCATGTTTGATTTGATCAACCATTGGAGTAGTCATTGCATTAATATAAAAAAATGATAAAATACAGATAGGTGAACAGTCTCATGTACATATATACAGAATAAGAATAACAGTTCCTCCTCCTTGGGAGCTAGCACACTAGACACACTGATTTATTCAGAATGTAGATTTAAATCAGTTAATTAAAATCCCTTTAGGTAGTTTATAGTGTAAATAGATGTGAATATATAGGGCATAAGGCTCATTTTTTAGCACAAAATATTTAATGATAAGGTACTAGATAAGATTTAAGAAATTTGAATACTTTTAGGGGAGAGTGCATCTGGGATTAGGACCTTACAATATTGAAGCAAAACAGGGAATAAATTAGATAACATTAAGATGATATTTATCATCATATAAACATAATTAATGGGTTGAAAATATTGGTCAGTACCCAACTATCCTATTTCTGTTGTTAAGAGTATTTTCAATAGTGTATATAGAGTAATCTGTCGAGTATAATACTTATGCAAAGATTTTATTAGTTATAGTCTGTTAACCGATGATTGAATGTTATATGCTTACATTGTTAAAATGACGAGAATCGCTCATTTTGTAAATATTCAGGTAATGGGTATTCTAACCCAATCACAGGGCTTTTTCCGCTGATGAGGCTAACAACCTGGTTATTACATTCTAAAAAGGAGAGGGGGAGCCATAGTGATGTAAACTATGATTACGGGAGACACCTGAATCGCTCAGTGACGTCAGTTTCGGGCCCGAAGTTGTAGCTTAATTTTTTATCATGGCAGTAGTCTGCTTACTTGTTGGTGTATTTGCAAACTTTTAATGTTTGGAATAAAGAACTTTCTTTTATATCAGCACCAGCACGAGCCGATCTGGGTATTTTGTATTGTTTATTTATTTAGTGTTAGTGAGATGGGAGGCCAGAGGTTTAGGGGTTAATAACTTTAGTATAGTGGGGCATCGGGCGACGTTGGGGGCGCAGATTAGGGGTTAATACATTTATGTAGGTGGCGGCGACATTGGGGGGCAGCAGATTAGGGGTTAATAATATTTTGCTAGGGTTTGCGATGCGGGAGTGCGGCGGTTTAAGGGTTAATATGTTTATTATAGTGGCAGCGATGTTCGGAGCGGCAGATTCAGGGTTAATATTTCTATTATAGCGTTTGCGATGCGGGAGGGCCTCGGTTTAGGGGTTAATAATAGGTAGTTTATTTGTGTAAGTGTACTTTTTAACACGTTAGTTATGAGTTTTATGTAACAGCTTTGTAGCTTAAAACCCATAACTACTGACTTTAGATGGCGGAACAAATCTTGTCGTTATAGGCTGTACCGCTCACTTTTTGGCCTCCCAGGCAAAACTCGTAATACCGGTGCTATGGAAGTCCCATTGAAAAGGACTTTTTGAAAGGTGCGGTAGTTACGTGTTGCGTTACGGCCAAAAAGGTGTGCGGTACAGCTATACCTACAAGACTCATAATAGCAGCGGTAGTGAAAAAGCAGCTTTATGAGCCATAACGCAAAACTCGTAATCTAGCCGTATGTTTCTCAGGTATCCTCCTATCTAGAAGTGATAGTCCTAAATTATTTTCCAAGAGTTTATGTTTATTCATTCCTGTTTTAAACCTGCCATTGGTGACTCTAAAATATTTTTTGTAGCAACAAACGAGGGGGAAAATAGCTTTCTGCAAATAACTTTCTTTGTAAAAATTAGCCAGCTAAATCCATTGCAAGTCATTGATCTTCAGGTGCTGTACCTTGACAGATTTCATCTCTGTCCTCTCATCAAAGCTTTCACACCTTCTTTATCAACTGATTCCCCTCCTACTCTTTATCATGTAATGGAAAAGGTAAAGATGAATTTGGGGTTGAACCTTCTCTGGACTCTCACATTCCTATTGATTGCTTAGAGCATTGCATCCACCTGAAATGTTTGTTCTAGTTGAGTTGTCCTTCTAGAATTCCTCCCTTCACTGGTATTATCCAATCACCCACACTGCATTAGAAAAATATAGCTTGGGGGAATTGCAAAGTTATATATGGAATTTCAACTGTCACATTTCAACTTGGGTCTTCTTTGCCTCAAATTTTACATTTCATAGGCCTATTCTCAGCCATGCATGTAGAGCTTTTCCTTTATTTTGCCCTTCCATAGGTGTATCATTCCAGTCACGAAACATTCATGTTGCTGTCTATATCAGTTTAGCCAATTGTCAGTATCAATAGAGTGCTTTGTTTTCTTAACTTGATTAAGCTACTTGACATTCACTAAATGACTTGGTTTTCTTGTTTGACTTTCATAAGATAATATTACCAAACCTTGCAAAATTTATTTTATGTTTTTGTTTTGCTATAAATTAAGCAGCCAGTATTAAAACCTACAGTTGTCATAAAAGTATGACCGTAGCAGAAATATATAGACAAGTGGAGCTGCATTAAACAGAATTGATATGCATTTTTTCATTCCACATGTGTTTATGATTCCTATTACATTTGTTTTCCTATTTCCCCCCAAAAAAGATTGCAGGATAAATATTTGCAAATCCTTCCAGAAATAAAGGGATTACTTTAATTAGTTATTTCTACATATGCTGTAAACTGAGTTATTTTTTAGTTGAAGTTCTACATACGATTACACTGAAAATGTTTTGAAATTTGAAAATAACATAATCAAATAGTTTTACTGCTGTTTTATAGAGAAAAGGTAATAATTGAGCTGTACATTTTCAGATAGCATAAAAGTTAAAGTGCATTAGTTTATGGCAGTTCATACAAGCAATAACTATCTTTATGTTAGTCAATAAAGTCCAATCTTCTGTGCACAAATATCTTAATTCTTTCTGTTTTTATTAGGTTAAGGTCATACTTATCACAATGAGTTTATGGAAGTCTTGTTAGTTCAGAAATGTCATTGTCACTTACTTTAATAATATCATCACCAGCATTGTGATCATAATATAGCTATAAATTAACAAGTTCCTATGTTATGCATATTGGAATTACTCGTACAAAACATCTGTTTCAAACAAAAATATAAAATACTGGCAGCCTTGTTTATGAATTCATAAAAATATAAAATTAAATTAAGTATTCAAATGCACTATAAAAACAAAAAAGATTGAAAAAAAAGATCAGCACAATAATTATTATGCATAATTCTTTAGTAAGTAGTACAGGATATGCTCTATAAATGTACAGTGTATGAAAATATAACCTTGTATGGCAAGTTTACATAATTAACAAATACCATATTTGCTAACTACCTATGTGGTCATGGTCAAAATAAAGACCCAGAAAAATGCAACCCTAGTGTTGTGGGCAAATATATTATCTATACAGACAAGGTGCCATTTAAATTGAGCCTAGAAAATGTCACAAATTAGCAATATTGGTGATAAGTAAGTGGTGATGTCTTGGTAGTCAGGGTTAATGTTAGGGCTAGGCTTATTATTGGCAAGGGCTGGGGTTGATAATAGGCTTAGGGCTACTCTTAACCTTTTGGATGCCATTAGTGTTGTGACACATTGGAAAATAATACAACAACCACCTTGGTAGGCATCTAAGTGTTTTAAAAGAAGTTGGCATCTTTAAGTCCCATGAGGATGTAACATTTTAAAATTAAAAAGCATTTAAAGATACTCCTACAAAATCACGTTAATGCGCATACTTTTGGGTGGTTTTGTATTAATGACCTAAACCTTTTAAAAAGTGAAATTGTGACAGACACACACAAACCACACACCCCACACACACACACACACACACACATATAGTGTGTGTGTGTGTGTATATATATATATTGAACCAAATTTAGGCAAACATTATATGTATGCAAGATCTATCAAAAGTACACACCAGAACCTTTACTACAACACTTTGGAACTTTATAAAATAATAATAATAGGGCCTTATGTAAGTATAATAACTAACAAGATCAGCAAACATAAACAAGTCAAATCATGAATTTTACGGAGCACATTAGATATGTTCATTCAGGCTGATTTGTTGAGTGGTTCGATATAAGAACAGCTGATTATATTACTGGATGAAACAGATAAAAAATGAAATACTGGTTGATGAAATTGATTTGTTCATTCATTTCAATTCACCGCTGTTTGGTACCAAATAAGGTACATGAATAGTTGGAAGTAGTTAATATTCTTTGGTTAATAAGCTCCTTTTTTATAATGATGTACAGGGGTTTGGTACCATTCATTTGACCATTGTCTCCTGTCAATACTGCCATAGTATTAATGACTGATGTTGGGGCCAGGCCGGTCAGGTATTAAATGATGGATTTTAGGCATACAGGATTTGTTCGTTATTTTTAACATTAAAAGATGGTTTCCTTTAAATGTTTGTTTATTTTTGTTATATTAATTTTCTATATTAGCTGTTCCCATTGGAAATGGTGGTAAACAAAATCAAATTCAATATTTGTCCATAACGAATGCCTATTAGGCAACCCACTAATATGATTTCCTCCATTACTTTCCTGGCCACTATTCAGCATCAGGTAAGAGTTCCTCCAAAATATGGAGTTAACAGAATATGGTGCCGGGAGTAAAAAGGAGGAAAAATCATAGCCAGAACAGACCAGGATTCAAAAAACAATTGGTCAGCAAAGTACAAAACTCAGAAGGCAAAAACTAGGGGGGGCCAATTTTATTTAAACTTCACCAGGTCAGACGTGTTAATTTTGTAACAACCTTGCAACCTTTTATTTACAACAAAAACAATGAAAACTGGTAGGGGCGGAAATGTTGGGATTTGATAGAAAATATCCTACATGCACATGGAACACCCCATCTTCAACAATTTTTGTGAAAAAACAACAATTACGTTTGTATTTTGCTCTTTTATCTGCAAATTTTTATAGTTTTTTTGTTTGCACATCTAGTGTAGTTAAAACTAATGATTTACGATGTTCATATTTAATATGATTTATTTCCTACTAATTTACATTACACATTTTATGTTTTTGATAAAATACTATTTTTGGTGAACAATTTTGTTATGATTCTTGATGCTCTTTAAAAATACAATTATTTCTGTATATTTTTTTGTGTGGAATGGTTAAATTATTTAATTTTGCGAGACACCCTCGCCTAGATTTAGAGTTCTGCGGCCAAATGGGGTGCGTTAGCTACGCATGCTTTTTTTCCCACGCACCTTTTAAATACCGCTGGTATTTAGGAGTTCACAGAATGGCTGGGTTTTCAGTGTGTTAGGCTCCAAAAAGGGAGCGTAGAGCATAATTTAACGCCACTGCAGACTCTAGATACCAGCGGTGCTTACGGAACGCGGCCAGCTTCAAAAACGTGCTCGTGCACGATATCCCCATAGAAAACAATGGGGGCCATTTGAGCTGAAAAAAAACCTAACACCTGCAAAAAAGCCGCGTTCAGCTCCTAACGCCAGCCCCATTGTTTTCTATGGGGAAACACTTCCTACGTCTGCTCCTAACACTCTAACATTTACCCACGAGTCTAAACAACCCCTAACCTTACACTTATTAACCCCTATTCTGCCACCCCCGCTGTCGCTGACGCCCTGCATATTATTATTAACCCCTAATCTGCCGCTCCGTACACCACCCGCCACCTACATTAAGCTATGTACCCAGAATCTGCTGCCCCTAACACCACCGACCCCTATATTATATTTATTAACCCCTAATCTGCCGATGCGGACCGCACCGCTACTATAATAAAAGTTATTAACCCCTATCCGCCTCACTCCCGCCTC
This sequence comes from Bombina bombina, assembly GCF_027579735.1. Lineage (NCBI taxonomy): Eukaryota > Metazoa > Chordata > Amphibia > Anura > Bombinatoridae > Bombina > Bombina bombina. Next base: position 1,264,326,821 of record NC_069500.1, on the reverse strand, counting down.
AATAACCCTATAATAAATAGTATTAACCCCTAATCTGCCCTCCCAAACATCGCCGGACACCGTAACTTCAATTATTAACCCTAATCTGCCGACCGAATCTCGCCGCTACTGTAATAAATGGATTAACCCCTAAAGCTAAGTCTAACCCTAACACTAACACCCCCCTAAGTTAAATATAATTTAAATCTAACGAAATAAATAACACTTATTAAATAAATTATTCTATTTAAAGCTAAATACTTACCTGTAAAATAAACCCTAATATAGCTACAATATAAATTATAATTATATTATAGCTATTTTAGAAGTTATATTTATGTTACAGGTAACTTTGTATTTATTTAAACCAGGTACAATAGCTATTAAATAGTTTAAGAAACTATTTAATAGCTAAAATAGTTAAAATAATTACAAAATTACCTGTAAAATAAATCCTAACCTAAGTTACAATTAAACCTGAACACTACACTATCAATTAATTAATTAAATAAAATACCTACAAATTACCTACAATTAAACCTTACACTACACTATCATAAATTCATTAAATACAATATCTACAAATAAATACAATGAAATAAACTAACTAAAGTACAAAAAATAAAAAAAATATTTACAAACATCAGAAAAATATTACAACAATTTTAAACTAATTACACCTACTCTAAGCCCCCCTAATAAAATAACAAAGACCCCCAAAATAAAAAAATGCCGCTAACCTATTCTAAATTAAAAAAGTTCAAAAGCTCTTTACCTTACCAGCCTTAAAAGGACCTTTTGTGGGCATGCCCCAAAGAATTCAGCTCTTTTGGCTGTTAAAAAAAAACATACAATACCCCCCCAACATTACAACCCACCACCCACAACATCACCCTAATCTAACCCAAAACCCCCCTTAAATAAACCTAACACTAAGCCGCTGAAGATCTTCTACCTTATCTTCACCCTCGCCGGTATCACCGATCGGGGATCCCTGGGCTCCGAAATCTTCACCCAACCCAAGCTGTGGCTGGCGATCCATATCCTGCGCGGCTGAGAGAGGTCCAGAAGAGGCTCCAAAGTCTTCATCCTATCCGGGGAAGAAGAGGCGATCCAGACCGCGGCAACCATCTTGATCCAAGCGGCATCTTCTATCTTCATCCGTTGAGGGAACGGCTCCATCGTGAAGACCTTCCAGCGGCGGATCAATCTTCTTCCTCCAACGTCCAACTGAAGAATGACGGTTTTCTTTAAGAGACGTCATCCAAGATGGCGTCCCTCGAATTCCGATTGGCTGATAGGGATTCTATCAGCCAATCGGAATTAAGGTAGGAAAATTCTGATTGGCTGATGGAATCATCCAATCAGAATCAAGTTCAATCCGATTGGCTGATCCGATCAGCCAATCAGATTGAGCTTGCATTCTATTGGCTGTTCCGATCAGCCTATAGAATGCGAGCTCAATCTGATTGGCTGATCGGATCAGCCAATCGTTGAACTTGATTCTGATTGGCTGTAATTAGTTTAAAAATTGTTGTAATTAATTTTTCTAATGTTTGTAAATATTTTTTATTTTTTGTAACTTAGTTCTTTTTTTATTTTTGTACTTTAGTTAGTTTATTTAATTGTAGTTTATTTGTAGGTATTGTATTTAATTAATGTATTGATAGTGTAGTGTTAGGTTTAATTGTAGGTAATTGTAGGTATTTTATTTAATTAATTTATTGATAGTGTAGTGTTATGTTTAATTTTAAATTATGTTATGATTTATTTTTAAGGTAATTTTGTAATTATTTTTAACTATTTTTAGCTATTATAGTTCTTAACTATTTAATAGCTATTGTACCTGGTTAAAATAAATACAAAAGTTACCTGTAAAATAAATATAAAATCCTAAAATAGCTATAATATAATTATATTTATATTGTAGCTATATTAGGGTTTATTTTACAGGTAAGTATTTAGCTTTAAATAGGAATATTTTATTGTAATAAGAGTTAATTTATTTTGTTAGATTTAAATTATATTTAATTTATGGGGGGGTGGTTAGTGTTAGGGTTAGACTTAGCTTTAGGGGTTAATCCATTTATTACAGTAGCAGCGTAGATTCGGTCGGCAGATTAGGGGGTTAATAACTGAAGTTAGGTGTCGGCGATGTTAGGGAGGGCAGATTAGGGGTTAATCTGTTTATTATAGGGGTTATTGAGGCGGGGAGGTGAGGCGGATTAGGGGGTTAATAACTTTATTATAGTAGAGGTGCGGGTCCGCTCGGCAGGATTAAGGGGTTAATAAGTGTAGGCAGGTGGAGGCGTCGTTGAGGGGGGCAGATTAGGGTTTAATAAATATAATATTAGGGGTTGGCGGTGTTAGGGGCAGCAGATGTAGGGGTACATAGCTATAATGTAGGTGGCGGGTGGGTGTACGGAAGCGGCAGATTAGGGGTTAATAATAATATGCAGGGGTCCGCGATAGCGTGGGGGTGGCAGATTAGGGGTTAATAAATATAATATAGGGGATCGGGGCGGTGTTAGGGGCAGCAGATTAGGGGTACATAGGGATTAACGTAGTTGGGCGGCAGTGTATCGGAGCGGAAGATTAGGGGTTAAAAAATTAAATATAGTGGCGGCGATGTGGGGGGACCTCGGGTTTAGGGTAACATAGGTAGTTTATGGGTGTTAGTGTACTTTAGAAGCACAGTAGTTAAGAGCTTTATAAACCGGCGTTAGCCCAGAAAGCTCTTAACTACTGACTTTTTTCTGCGGGCTGGAGTTTTGTCGTTAGATTTCTAGACGCTCACTTCAGCCACGACTCTAAAATACCCGGCGTTAGAAAGATCCCATTGAAAAGATATGGATACGGTCAATTGACGTAAGGGGATCTGCGGTAAGGAAAAGTCGCAGCTGCAAAGTGAGCGTTAGACCCTTTCCTGACTGACTCCAAATACCAGCGGTAGCCCAAAACCAGCGTTAGGAGCCCTCTAACGCTGGTGTTTGACGGCTACCGCCCAACTCTAAATCTAGGCCCCCTGTTTTTAAGGTAAACGTGGCTTTATATAATTCCTCCAGGGGATTGATGAGCATTCTTATAGAAACTTACCAGCACAGAGACCTTTAGATAATCAGCTTTTAGGGTCAGGGAAAGTTCCAAGGGAATGGCAACACTCGGACACAAGTAATTGCAAAAGAGACATCCAATAACAGATAATCCAAAGTCAGTACCCAGCAGAGACAGTAAACAGCGACAGAACACCAGAGTGCAAGGTTCTATAATTGAAAAGCCAGGAAGTGTTGCCTTAAATAGGCTGGCTAGGATTGCTAATTACTAGCAGCTGCAGACAGGTGGAGCTAGAGAAGTTAGAAAAAAACACAAGACAACTTATCACAAAATCCAGCCAAGACCACATGCATAATATAGTACAAAAGACAAGGAAACTGCCTTAGCTCCTTAGCATCCCTCTTTTCACCTCTGAGCATGACATAATGACAGGAGGGCATAACAGTACCCATTTAATATCCCTTGAAGAAAGAGACAGGTTTGGAGTGATGAGCCCCATGAAAGGCTTAAATAAGACAGGTGACATGCAAATCATCAGCGAGATTACGAGTTTTTTGCGGTGAACAGGGGTGTGGTGCTAACAAGCAGTTCAGCTCGCCGCTCACCTACAGACAACGCTTGGTATTACAGGTTTTTTTCAACCCGAGTTACCCTCTAAAATGTGAGCGAGAGCAACATTTAGCTCCACATCTCGCGTAATACCAGCACTGCTTACGGTTGCGGTGAGCTGGCTAAACGTGCTCGTGCACGATTTCCCCATAGGAATCAATGGGTAGGAATCTGCTGAAAAAAAACCTAACACCTGCAAAAAAGCAGTGTCAGCTCCTAACGCAGCCCCATTGATTCCTATGGGGAAAGTAAATTTATGTCTACACCTAACACCCTAACATGAACCCCGAGTCTAAACACCCCTAATCTTACACTTATTAACCCCTAATCTGACGCCCTGACATCACCGACACCTGCATTATATTATTAACCCCTAATCTGCCGCTCCGGACACCGCCACCAACCTACATTATACTAATGAACCCTAATCAGCTGCCCCCAACATCGCCGAAACCTACATTTTATTTATTAACCCCTACTCTGCCCACCCTCAATGTCGCCACCACCTACCTACACTTATTAACGCCCTAATCTGCCACCCCCAACGTCGCCTCCACTATAATAAATATATTAACCCCTAAACCTAAGTCTAACCCTAACCCCCCTAACTTAAATATAATTTAAAATAAATCTAAATAAAATTACTACAATTAAATTAATTATTCCTATTTAAAACTAAATACTTACCTGTAACATAAACCCTAAGATAGCTACAATAAAACAAATAGTTACATTTTAGCTAGCTTAGGATTTATTTTTATTTTACAGGCAACTTTGTATTTATTTTAACTAGGTAGAATAGTTATTAAATAGTTATTAACTATTTAATAACTACCTAGATAATATAAGTACAAATTTACCTGTAAAATAAAACCTAAGTTACAATTACACCTAACACTACACTATAATTAAATTAATTATCTAAACTAACTACAACTAAATACAATTAAATTAAATAAACTAAAGTATGAAAAAAAACACTAAAATACAAAAAATAATAAAATAATTTCAAGAATTTTAAACTAATTACACCTAATCTAATCCCCCTAATAAAATAAAAAAATCCCCCCAAAATCAAAAAAATCCCTACCCTATACTAAATTACAAATAGCCCTTAAAAGGGCATTTTGTGGGGTATTGCCCCAAAGTAATCAGCTCTTTACCTGTAAAAAAAAAAATACAATACCCCCCCAACATTACAACCCACCACCCACACACCCAACCCTACTCTAAAACCCACCCAATCCCCCCTTAATAAAAACTAACACTAACCCCCTTGAAGATCACTCTACCTTGAGAAATCTTCACCCAACCGGGCAGAAGTGGTTCCTCCAGAGGGGGCAAAAGTCTTCATCCGATCCGGGCAGAAGAGGACCTCCAGACGGGCAGAAGTCTTCATCCAGGCGGGCATCTTCTATCTTCATCCATCTGTATGAGGAGCGCTCCATCTTGAAGACATCCGACACGGCGCATCCATCCAGACCTGACGACTACCAGACGAATGACGTTCCTTTAAATGACGTCATCCAAGATGGCGTCCCTTGAATTCCGATTGGCTGATAGGATTCTATCAGCCAATCGGAATTAAGGTAGGGAAAAATCCTTTTGGCTGATGCATTCAGTAAATAGGATTGAGCTTGCATTCTATTGGGCTGATTGGAACAGCCAATAGAATGCGAGCTCAATCCTATTGGAGGATTGGGGTGGGTTTTAGAGTAGGGGTTGGGTGTGTGGGTGGTGGGTTTTAATGTTGGGGGGTATTGTATTTTTTTTACAGGTAAAAGAGCTGATTACTTTGGGGCAATGCCCCGCAAAAAGCCCTTTTAAGGGCTATTTGTAATTTTGTATAGGGTATGGATTTTTTTATTTTTGGGGGCTTTTTTATTTTATTAGGGGGATTAGATTTGTGTGTAATTAGTTTTAAATTCTTGTAATTATTTTATTTTTTTCTGTAATTTAGTGTGTTTTTTTCCGTACTTTAGTTTATTTAATGTAATTGTAGTTAATTGTAGTTAATTTATGAAATTATTTTAATTTATAGTGTAGTGTTAGGTGTAATTGTAATTTTGGTTAGGATTTATTTTACAGGTAATTTTGTCTTTATTTTTACTAGGTTGTTATTAAATAGTTAATAACTATTTAATAACTATTGTACATAGTTAAAATAAATACAAAGTTGCCTGTAAAATAAAAATAAAACCTAAGCTAGCTACAATGTTGTAGCTATCTTAGGCCTAGATTTGGAGTTCGGCGGTAAAAGGGCTGCTAACGCTCCGCGGGCTTTTTTCTGGCCGCACCATAAATTTAACTCTGGTATCGAGAGTTTAATCAAATGCTGCGTTAGGCTCCAAAAAAGGAGCGTAGAGCATTTTTACCGCAAATGCAACTCTCGATACCAGAGTTGCTTACGGGACGCGGCCGGCCTCAAAAACGTGCTCGTGCACGATTCTCCCATAGGAAACAATGGGCTGTTTGAGCTGAAAAAAAACCTAACACCTGCAAAAAAGCAGCGTTCAGCTCCTAACGCAGCCCCATTGTTTCCTATGGGGAAACACTTCCTATGTCTGCACCTAACACTCTAACATGTACCCCGAGTCTAAACACCCCTAACCTTACACTTATTAACCCCTAATCTGCCGCCCCCCGCTATCGCTGACCCCTGCATATTTTTTTAAAACCCTAATCTGCCGCTCCCTAAACCGCCGCCACCTACGTTATACCTATGTACCCCAAAACTGCTACCCCTAACACCGCCGACCCCTATATTATATTTATTAACCCCTAACCTGCCCCCCACAACGTCGCCGACACCTGCCTACACTTATTAACCCTAATCTGCCGAGCGGACCTGAGCGCTACTATAATAAATGTATTAACCCCTAATCCGCCTCACTAACCCTATCATAAATAGTATTAACCCCTAATCTGCCCTCCCTAACATCGCCGACACCTAACTTCAATTATTAACCCCTAATCTGCCGACCGGAGCTCACTGCTATTCCTAATAAATGTATTAACCCCTAAAGCTAAGTCTAACCCTAACACTAACACCCCCCTAAGTTAAATATAATTTAAATCTAACGAAATAAATTAACTCTTATTAAATAAATTATTCCTATTTAAAGCTAAATACTTACCTGTAAAATAAATCCTAATATAGCTACAATATAAATTATAATTATATTATAGCTATTTTAGGATTAATATTTATTTTACAGGCAACTTTGTAATTATTTTAACCAGGTACAATAGCTATTAAATAGTTAAGAACTATTTAATAGTTACCTAGTTAAAATAATAACAAATTTACCTGTAAAAATAAATCCTAACCTAAGTTATAATTAAACCTAACACTACCCTATCAATAAAATAATTAAATAAACTACCTACAATTACCTACAATTAACCTAACACTACACTATCAATAAATTAATTAACACAATTCCTACAAATTAATACAATTAAATAAACTATCTAAAGTACAAAAAATAAAAAAGAACTAAGTTACAGAAAATAAAAAAATATTTACAAACCATAAGAAAAATATTACAACAATTTTAAACTAATTACACCTACTCTAAGCCCCCGAATAAAATAACAAAGCCCCCCAAAATAAAAAAGTCCCTACCCTATTCTAAATTAAAAAAGTTACAAGCTCTTTTTACCTTACCAGCCCTGAACAGGGCCCTTTGCGGGGCATGCCCCAAGAATTTCAGCTCTTTTGCCTGTAAAAAAAAACATACAATACCCCCCCCCCCCAACACTACAACCCACCACCCACATACCCCTAATCTAACCCAAACCCCCTTAAAGAAACCTAACACTAAGCCCCTGAAGATCTTCCTACCTTGTCTTCACCATACCAGGTTCACCGATCCGTCCTGGCTCCAACATCTTCATCCAACCCAAGCGGGGGTTGGCGATCCATAATCCGGTCCAGAAGAGGCTCCAAAGTCTTCCTCCTATCCGGCAAGAAGAGGACATCCGGACCGGCAAACATCTTCTCCAAGCGGCATCTTCGATCTTCTTCCATCCGGAGCGAAGCGGCAGGATCCTGAAGACATCCAGCGCGGAACATCCATCCGGACCGACGACTGAACGACGAATGACTGTTCCTTTAAGGGACGTCATCCAAGATGGCGTCCCTCGAATTCCGATTGGCTGATAGGATTCTATCAGCCAATCGGAATTAAGGTAGGAATTTTCTGATTGGCTGATGGAATCAGCCAATCAGAATCTAGTTCAATCCGATTGCCGATCCAATCAGCCAATCAGATTGAGCTCGCATTCTATTGGCTGATCGGAACAGCCAATAGAATGCGAGCTCAATCTGATTGGCTGATTGGATCGGCCAATCGGATTGAACTAGATTCTGATTGGCTGATTCCATCAGCCAATCAGAAAATTCCTACCTTAATTCCGATTGGCTGATAGAATCCTATCAGCCAATCGGAATTCGAGGGACGCCATCTTGGATGACGTCCCTTAAAGGAACAGTCATTCGTCGTTCAGTCGTCGGTCCAGATGGATGTTCCGCGCTGGATGTCTTCAGGATCCTGCCGCTTCGCTCCGGATGGAAGAAGATCGAAGATGCCGCTTGGAGAAGATGTTTGCCGGTCCGGATGTCCTCTTCTTGCCGGATAGGAGGAAGACTTTGGAGCCTCTTCTGGACCGGATTATGGATCGCCAACCCCCGCTTGGGTTGGATGAAGATGTTGGAGCCAGGACGGATCGGTGAACCTGGTATGGTGAAGACAAGGTAGGAAGATCTTCAGGGGGCTTAGTGTTAGGTTTCTTTAAGGGGGTTTGGGTTAGATTAGGGGTATGTGGGTGGTGGGTTGTAATGTTGGGGGGGGGGGTATTGTATGTTTTTTTTTACAGGCAAAAGAGCTGAAATTCTTGGGGCATGCCCCGCAAAGGGCCCTGTTCAGGGCTGGTAAGGTAAAAGAGCTTGTAACTTTTTTAATTTAGAATAGGGTAGGGAATTTTTTATTTTGGGGGGCTTTGTTATTTTATTAGGGGGCTTAGAGTAGGTGTAATTAGTTTAAAATTGTTGTAATATTTTTCTTATGTTTGTAAATATTTTTTTATTTTCTGTAACTTAGTTCTTTTTTATTTTTTTGTACTTTAGATAGTTTATTTAATTGTATTTATTTGTAGGAATTGTGTTTAATTAATTTATTGATAGTGGTAGTGTTAGGTTAATTGTAGGTAATTGTAGGTAGTTTATTTAATTATTTTATTGATAGGGTAGTGTTAGGTTTAATTATAACTTAGGTTAGGATTTATTTTACAGGTAAATTTGTTATTATTTTAACTAGGTAACTATTAAATAGTTCTTAACTATTTAATAGCTATTGTACCTGGTTAAAATAATTACAAAGTTGCCTGTAAAATAAATATTAATCCTAAAATAGCTATAATATAATTATAATTTATATTGTAGCTATATTAGGATTTATTTTACAGGTAAGTATTTAGCTTTAAATAGGAATAATTTATTTAATAAGAGTTAATTTATTTCGTTAGATTTAAATTATATTTAACTTAGGGGGTGTGTTAGTGTTAGGGTTAGACTTAGCTTTAGGGGTTAATACATTTATTAGAATAGCGGTGAGCTCCGGTCGGCAGATTAGGGGTTAATAATTGAAGTTAGGTGTCGGCGATGTTAGGGAGGGCAGATTAGGGGTTAATACTATTTATGATAGGGTTAGTGAGGCGGGTTAGGGGTTAATAACTTTATTATAGTAGCGCTCAGGTCCGCTCGCAGATTAGGGGTTAATAAGTGTAGGCAGGTGTCGGCGACGTTGAGGGGGGCAGATTAGGGGTTAATAAATATAATATAGGGGTCGGCGATGTTAGGGGGTAGCAGATTAGGGGTACATAGGGATAACGTAGGTGGCGGCGATTTGCGGTCGGAAGATTAGGGGTTAATTATTTTAAGTAGCTTGCGGCGACGTTGTGGGGGGCAAGTTAGGGGTTAAGAAATATAATATAGGGGTCGGCGGGGTTAGGGGCAGCAGATTAGGGGTACATAAGTATAACGTAGGTGGCGGTCGGCAGATTAGGGGGTTAAAAATTTAAATAGAGTGGCGGCGATGTGGGGGGACCTCGGTTTAGGGGGTACATAGGTAGTTTATGGGTGTTAGTGTACTTTAGGGTACAGTAGTTAAGAGCTTTATAAACCGGCGTTAGCCAGAAAGCTCTTAACTCCTGCTATTTTCAGGCGGCTGGAATCTTGTCGTTAGAGCTCTAACGCTCACTTCAGAAACGACTCTAAATACCAGCGTTAGAAAGATCCCATTGAAAAGATAGGCTACGCAAATGGCGTAGGGGGATCTGCGGTATGGAAAAGTCGCGGCTGAAAAGTGAGCGTTAGACCCTTTAATCACTGACTCCAAATACCAGCGGGCGGCCAAAACCAGCGTTAGGAGCCTCTAACGCTGGTTTTGACGGCTACTGCCGAACTCCAAATCTAGGCCTTAGAGTTTATTTTATCGGTAAGTATTTAGTTTTAAATAGGAATCATTTATTTAATTGTAGTAATTTAATTTCGTTTTATTTAAATTATATTTAAGTTAGGGGGGTGTTAGGGTTAGGGTTAGACTTAGGTTTAGGGGTTAATACATTTAATATAGTTGCGGTGATGTTGGGGGCGGTAGATTAGGGGTTAATAAATGTAGGTAAGTGTCGGCGATGTTAGGGACGGCAGATTAGGGGTTGATAAAATTTAAATAGTGTTTGCGAGGTGGGAGTGCAGCGGTTTAGGGGTTAATATATTTATCGAAGTGGCGGCAATGTCGGGTCGGCAGATTAGGGGTTAAAAAATTTGTTTGCGATGTGGGGGGGGGGGCTCGGTTTAGGGGGTTAATAGGTAGTTTTATGGGTGTTAGTGTACTTTGTATCACTTTAGTCAAGAGTTTTATGTTACGGAGGTAGCCGATAAAACTCTTAACTACTGACTTTTAAATGCAGTAGGAGTCTTGACAGGAGAGGGTCTACCGCTCACTTCTTCCAAGACTCGTAATACCGGCGTTAGGAAAATCCCATTGAAAAGATAGGATACGCAATTGACGTAAGGGGATTTGCGGTATACTCGAGTCGTGGAAGAAAAGTGAGCATGACAACTCTACCTGCCAGACTCGTAATACCAGTGAGCGTTAAAAAGCAGCATTGGGACCTCTCAACGCTGCTTTTTAAGGCTAACGCAAGACTCGTAATCTAGCCACATGGGTGGAGAATCAGGACTGCTCTTATGCAGGGTATCTGCACCAATGCACAAAGTGTTACAAACCTCAACCACGTCTCCTAGAACCTAGGATAATTTCCAGTTTGTACTAAGGCTGTCCTTGAACCAAAATCAGTACAGGAAAAATAATTACGGACCACAGGTCATAGAAAGGAAACTTGGAAAACAGGGTGGACTCAGAATGTAGAAGGAATAGACAGATGAAAAGTAACTGGAGTAACAAAACTGACAATAGTATCTTGGACTAAGTTTAGCAAAACTTGCAGAAACCCAAACCTTATCCACAATATTCAAATGGGGATCAGGCCTACATTTGTGATCAGCAAAGGTCTTTATATGAGAGGAGGATTGACACAACACATATCATACCAGTCACCAATATCTTAATAAAGAGGAAGCTTTCCAATTGGGAGCTAGAGCCTCCCCACAATATTTGTAAATATGAATTCCTATATATATATATATATATATATATATATCTGTATATATCTTTACTTATATATAATCATATATATATATATATATATATATATATATATATATATATATATATATATATATATATATATATATATATATATACAGTATATATATATATATATATATATATATATATATATATATATATATATATATATATATATATATATATATATATATATATATGTGTGTGTGCAAAATACCATCAGATATATGTAAAAATATGTATTTAGGAATAAATGGAACCTATTCTTCTATGTGAAGAACATTGGATTGTGAAACATTTATATTTTAATGTCAGGTTAGCGCACTTGAGAATATTCTATCGGGTTTGCGTAGGAGTATGGTGTTTTTTTTCTCATGATATTCTAAGTTCGGCTTTTTACGCAAATTGGGTTAGTGCTCATGCAAAAACAGTTTACTTTCGACTTGTAATACGAGTGCTAGCCGACGGGAGCAAAAAGCTTACTTCTAGCGGAGTTAGCATGCAAGAGCAAGTGTTAAAAACTGCTCCACTTCTGGCCTTAAATTAGGTAACATACACTTTTATGAAACCATGGGCACTACACTAATCATGCCATAAAGGACTAGCTCTATATGAATTTAAAGTTGTTTTTTCCAAATTTTTTCATAACTCCCCATGTTTATTATTTATTGTTTATTTTTTCTATAGTATTTTGAGCAAAAGGTGCTGTATATTTTCTATTTCAAATTTCCAGTTGGAAAGATTAGAATAATATACCCCTTCTAAGAACTCAGAGTCCTCATTTTTTTGATCTTGAAAATCAGTGCCTGTGTCCCTGCTAGGCATCTAGGCAGCCGCCTAGTGCACACTGCCGTCTAGGATGCAGCCGGCCCTGACCCGGGTTCACCAGACACCACCGGTATAATGCATGGATGTTCGCCAGCGCACCACGCAAATTGGATTCGAATACACAGCATGAAGCTGTGTCCTGTGCGCAATTCTTCCATCCGGACCGCTATGAAACTGCAGTGCTTCCAGCCATTGGGATGCCGACGTGCCGTGCAACAATGTAAGTTATGCCCTACGTTACTTCCTCCTCCCACAGAGTCCACAGTTAGACCCTTCCTGCACGGAGCTGAGCAGCAAGTGAGAAGAAATTATTCATGGCTAGTGCGTGCTACATGATGCTGGAGTTGTTTATCTCACTATGCTGGAGAGACACCTTCTTTACAATAATCCACGTGCAACACATACTTAGTTGTCTAAAATTATGACATGGGGATAAAAAAATTAATTGGTTACAATTGTGCTGTTCAAAGTCAGTTAAAAAAGCATATGCAAAGTTTATACCTATGGAATTATATACAGTATTTCAGGACAAGTTTATGTGTACATTTCAGCAGTTTAGCAATAAATTAAACATAAAAGTGCTTAACTCTATGCACATTACAATCAAATAGTTACAGTTAGTTTACCCCCTGCCTTGACAAACATAAGTGGTTAGTATAAAAAAAAATAATAATAAAAACAAAAACATCTATTAGCAAAATAGTGACCTTCAAAAACACCAAAAGTGAACATATAGTTTTTGTTTTTTATATATATTTTTTAAAATAGCAGACAATACAGTGGTTCTGAAAATTGTGTTTAATACACAGTAATCTGCTTTTAATATCAGTTTTATAAGCATCCTTGCAGGTAATTGCGTAGAAGTCAGAAAGACAGAGAATTGCTTGCCTGCACTTTACACAGAGGGTGGAGCTGTGTGCTGATTCAGCACACAGCTCCACCTTCTGTGTAAAGTGCAGGCAAGCAATTCTCTGTCTTTCTGACTTCTAAACAAGGAGTGCTGACTTTATCATATAATTATCTGCAGACAGAAAGATCATGTGTCACCTCCTCCTACTGCTCAATCTGGGGTTATCTGGGGCTTATTGTGCTGAGAACTGATGACCAAGGAATATCCATCATAATACCAAACTCCTGGGAGACACCAAGATATATCATCGCAGGGAAAGCTGGAAGTTTCTACCAGAAAAGTGTACCTAAAAAGTCTTCAGAGATATACCGACTAAGAATCTCAGAAGATTTCCCTATCCTAAGGGTTAACGGAGGAGAATAACTACAAACCAAGGATTAGACCAGCATTGGTTTTCCTGTGTGCACACATTACCTCATATGATTAGGGTAATTTCTGGTAAGAAGAAAACCATTTACCAGCAATATTATTGTCAAATTGACTTTTGACTTTGTATTACTATTTATCATACATCCTTTTAAGTTTCAATCCTTATATCAGCTATATGGAACTTTAGTATTTAGTAATAGAAGAATCCAGTTGTATATTTGTGCGCTGAAGTTTATTGATTTGTTCTCTTGCTTATTAATATCCCTAACAGTGTTAAGGGTACACTGAATCTTTTTCCATGCAGCACGATATATCCACATAATACATCTCTATAATACATTCATTGAGATTTTTCCCCCCCATCCCCTTCTTTTACACGTGTTTAGATCTATGGTTTAGCGCTGGTAATTCATCTTTATTCTTACCTAATCTAATAGACCTATAAAATAAAAACACCCCCTAACCTAACAATAAACTACCAATAGTCCTTAAAGGGACACTGAACCCAAATTTTTTTCTTTCATGATTCAGATAGAGCATGCAAATTTAAGCAACTTTCTAATTTACTCCTATTATCAAATTTTTCTTTGTTCTCTTGCTTTCTTTATTTGAAAAAGAAGGCAACTAAGCAATTATTTTGGTTCAGGACCATGGAAAGCACTTGTTTATTGGTGGGTGAATTTATCCACCAATCAGCAAGAACAACACAGTGTGTTCATCAAAAATGGGCCGGCATCTAAACATTCTTGCATTTCAAATACAGATACCAAGAGAATGAAGAAAATTTGATAATAGGAGTAAATTAGAAAGTTGCTTAAAATTGCATGCTCTATCTGAATCACGAAAGAAAAAATTTGGGTTCAGTGTCCCTTTAAAAGGACCTTTTGTAGGGCATTGCCCTAAGTTAAACAGCTCTTTTACATTAAATTACAAAGTCGCCATAAAAGTAACCGCCCCCCACCCAACCAACCCCCAAAATAAAAATCCTAAGTCTAAATAAAACCTAAGCTACCAATTGCCCCATAAGGTGCATGTGTATGGGCATTGCCCTTAAAAGGGCATACAGCTCTTTTACTGCCCTTAAAAAGGCATTCAGCTCTTTTAAAGTGCCCATCCTTAATTTAAAAAAAACAGACCCCAAAAAAATAAAAAAATCCTAACACTCACCCCATAAAATCTACTCACGGTTCCTGAAGTCCGGACATCCATCTTCATTCAGGCAGTGAGAAGTCTTCATCCAGGCAGCGACATCTTCATCCATCACAGGGCCATCCTCTTTCTTCATCCCGGTGTCATGGAGGTGCAGAGCTGTGGAGGCGCAGAGCTCCTTTGCCGGTGGCGCGGACATCCAGCATGGAGGATCATCTTCATACGGTCACCGCTGGACTTTTTTTTTGTGTGATTTTTTTTATATATTAGGTATGGGCACTGTAAAAGAACTGAATGCCCTTTTAAGGGCAATGCCCATAAAAATGCCCCTTTATGGGGCAATGGGTAGCATAGGTATTATTAAGACTTAGGTTTTTTATTTTGGGGGATTGGTTTGGTGGGGGTTTTACTGTTGGGGAGACTGTATTTTTTTGTCTGTAAAAGAGCTGTTTAACTTAGGGCAATGCCCTACAAAAGGCCCTTTTAAGGGCTATTGGTAGTTTATTCCAGGTTAGGAGGTGTTTTTATTTTTTTTGGGGGGGGGCTTTTTATTTTTATAGGGCTATTAGATTAGGTGTAATTGTTTCTATTTTTGAAAATTTAGTTTATTATTTTTTGAAATCTTAGAGTTTTTTAATTTTTTTTGTAGTATTAGGTTTTTTTTTAAAAAAAAAATATTTTTCGTAATGTTAGTGGTTATTATTTTTTGTAATGTTAGATTTTTTTAATTTTTTTTGTAGTATTAGGTTTTTTTTAAATTTGTAAGTTTTTATTTATTTTAAGATAGTTATGATGTAACATTTAATTTAAAATTGGGGGGATGTTATGGTTTAATATTTTAATGTAGTCTTTTGCAATGTGGGGGGCCGGCGGTTTTGGGGTTAATAGGTTTAGTTTGCACTCACAAGAGCACACTTCCATAGGCTCCAATGGGAGCCTCGTTCTCATGCCATGCCCATACTGTAGCGAAGGGGGTAAGTCGTGCAGCGATGGAAAGCAGATTTCAATATATTTGTACATGAATATATACATGTATGTGTTTATATGTGTATTTAACACATACATATATATGTTTATATTCATATACATATATATTTACAGGGAACATGCAGTCCCCATAGACTGCTTTTCAAAGGCACTTTTCAGTGCCGTTTTTTTGTAACATCCCACACCCACACACTTTAACCCCTAAAAACTGCTTTGTGCAGTTAAGAAAACAAAAGGAAGAAAAACGCTTCTATTTTTTATTTTAAAATAGAAATAAACTGAAGGTCTGACCTCTGATTGATTTTTAAGTGCTTGTAATGGCTGGTTATTTATTGCGTGGCCGTAAATCGGCTAATTTTCTCCTTTACAGGCGCACAATAAATTAGCGCTCCACTTGTAATCTAGTTCTAAGAAGGCAAAAAATAGGTCAGGACAGTTCCAGGAAAGGCAACACTTGGACAAAAGCAATACAGGTAATCCAAAGTTAGTATCCAACATACAGTAAACATAGACAGCACACCCAAAATACAAGGCTCTATAATAAGGGAAAGGGCAGCAGGAAGTTCTGCCTTAAATAGGCTGACTGGGATTGCTATTTACTAGCAGCAGCAGACAGGTGGAGCTAGAGAAGCAAAAAACCCCAAAAGAGAACTTATCACAAAACCCAGCCAAAGCCACAGGCATAATATAGTACATTTACATGGCAACTCCCTAGCACTTCAGCAAGCCCAGTGTGCCTTCATCCAGGCATGACATGATGACAGGGATATATGAAACAAATCTTTTGGAAAAAACTTTTTTTTTTTGCCCATGCACGTGTCTAGAGCAATGGTCAGCAACCTTGGACCCCAGCTGTTTTGGAACTTCATTTCCCATGATGCTCGGACAGCTGATGTGCTGGCTGAGCATCATGGGAAATGTAGTTCCAAAACCTCTGGAGGGCCAGGTTTGAGGATGTCTGGCTTAAAGAGTGTCTCAGCATCATGGGAATTGTAGTTCCAAAACATCTGGGGGTCCAAGGTTGCTGACCCCTGGTCTAGAGCATACCCAATATCCAGAAATTACATTATTTACAGGTAATTCATAGGATAATTGTTTTTATTGATATCATTTCTTTGTTGTTGTTTTTTTTTTTTAATCACAACTCTTTATTATAAATATATCAAGTAGCTATTGTAATGCCATCAGAATAAATAAAAACTTTTATACCAATTTCTCTGGGTTTATTTAAGAAAGCATCTGAATTTGAGTCCCTCTTAATGACAAATGTTAATTACATTTAGCAGGTTATATTGTGAACTTCTAATCAATATTAGCTTAAAAGGCAGCTTGTTAGAAAAGATTAATTAATTTATTGAAAAAATCCAACACTTATGCTATACCCATTAGCTTTTAACACCAGATTAAAAAAAAAAAGTTTTGTAAAAGTTTCAAAACAATTTAGCACAATGATACAGGAACATGACCATTCATTATCATACAATGTACAGGGAGTGCAGAATTATTAGGCAAGTTGTATTTTTGAGGATTAATTTTATTATTGAACAACAACCATGTTCTCAATGAACCCAAAAAACTAATTAATATCAAAGCTGAATATTTTTGGAAGTAGTTTTTAGTTTGTTTTTAGTTTTAGCTATTTTAGGGGATATCTGTGTGTGCAGGTGACTATTACTGTGCATAATTATTGGGCAACTTAACAAAAAAACAAATATATACCCATTTCAATTATTTATTTTTACCAGTGAAACCAATATAACATCTCAACATTCACAAATATACATTTCTGACATTCAAAAACAAAACAAAAACAAATCAGTGACCAATATAGCCACCTTTCTTTGCAAGGACACTCAAAAGCCTGCCATCCATGGATTATGTCAGTGTTTTGATCTGTTCACCATCAACATTGCGTGCAGCAGCAACCACAGCCTCCCAGACACTGTTCAGAGAGGTGTACTGTTTTCCCTCCTTGTAAATCTCACATTTGATGATGGACCACAGGTTCTCAATGGGGTTCAGATCAGGTGAACAAGGAGGCCATGTCATTAGATTTTCTTCTTTTATACCCTTTCTTGCCAGCCACGCTGTGGAGTACTTGGACGCGTGTGATGGAGCATTGTCCTGCATGAAAATCATGTTTTTCTTGAAGGATGCAGACTTCTTCCTGTACCACTGCTTGAAGAAGGTGTCTTCCAGAAACTGGCAGTAGGACTGGGAGTTGAGCTTGACTCCATCCTCAACCCGAAAAGGCCCCACAAGCTCATCTTTGATGATACCAGCCCAAACCAGTACTCCACCTCCACCTTGCTGGCGTCTGAGTCGGACTGGAGCTCTCCGCCCTTTACCAATCCAGCCACGGCCCATCCATCTGGCCCATCAAGACTCACTCTCATTTCATCAGTCCATAAAACCTTAGAATAATCAGTCTTGAGATATTTCTTGGCCCAGTCTTGACGTTTCAGCTTGTGTGTCTTGTTCAGTGGTGGTCGTCTTTCAGCCTTTCTTACCTTGGCCATGTCTCTGAGTATTGCACACCTTGTGCTTTTGGGCACTCCAGTGATGTTGCAGCTCTGAAATATGGCCAAACTGGTGGCAAGTGGCATCTTGGCAGCTGCACGCTTGACTTTTCTCAGTTCATGGGCAGTTATTTTGCGCCTTGGTTTTTCCACACGCTTCTTGCGACCCAGTTGACTATTTTGAATGAAACGCTTGATTGTTCGATGATCACGCTTCAGAAGCTTTGCAATTTTAAGAGTGCTGCATCCCTCTGCAAGATATCTCACTATTTTTGACTTTTCTGAGCCTGTCAAGTCCTTCTTTTGACCCATTTTGCCAAAGGAAAGGAAGTTGCCTAATAATTATGCACACCTGATATAGGGTGTTGATGTCATTAGACCACACCCCTTCTCATTACAGAGATGCACATCACCTAATATGCTTAATTGGTAGTAGGCTTTCGAGCCTATACAGCTTGGAATAAGACAACATGCATAAAGAGGATGATGTGGTCAAAATACTCATTTGCCTAATAATTCTGCACTCCCTGTATAACATTTGAAGTAACAGTAGTATTTACATTTAGAAAAAGTCTTAAATTCAGTTGCTCCCCAATAACTTATTTGACAGGTTAATACAGATATGAATGTTATGGTTAATATTTTCAGAGTATAAATAACTGTGTTAAAAAAAATAAAAAGAGTGTCCTCTCACTAGTAAGTTTGTTATTCCAACATTATACCAGAAGTTTTTGATGTTCTAACTGAAGGAAAAAGTACACTTATGATTTTAGGTTATATATTGTCTGCATACATCCAAAATGTGTTTACTAAGTGGACTTCATTTATGAACCTTCTTATGGTTCTTATATGCAAGAACAAAAAAATGCTTACTACTTGATCAATTAATTTACTGTGTTATCAATTTAATAAGCCATTCAACACACATGCCCACTATATCCCAAATTGTTTCTGTTCAAATGTCTTTATTAGGAATCAACAGATATTGATATGGTTTTGAAACACAAGAGGTTAATTTCACACATGTCAATTACTAGCATTACACACTGTACAGGGAAAATCATTCAAAAACCTGCAAGCGTTGGAAGTAGTGCACGTATTTGAAGTTGAAAGTGAAAACTCAAGCCCAATTGAATTTGACGCACGTCAGGTTAGCGCAACTTCAGAGCTATGGTTAACCATTAGCCTCGAATAAAAAGTTGCATAAAACACATTAAAAAAATACAAATTAAAAAGTAGGGTTACACTCATAATACCACCATCTAATAAATATTATTTAAAAGTGTCTGAAAAAAGGAATGCAAAGAGCTGTAATATATATATATATATATATATATATATATGTACATATATAAATATGAATATGTGTATAAACTGTATATATATATGTATGTTTATATATGTATTTATAAGTGTATATATATATATATTTACAGACATATATACACATATAAACACATAAAGACGCATGCACACATATATAGGTATATATATATATATATATATATATATATATATATATATATATATATATATATATATATATATATTTATATTTATATATAAATGTGCATTAGAGCACTTTGCAGTCAAGTAGATGTAAACATGTAAAATTTTATTTATAAAAAAAGAGGTACTAGGGAGCGCTCAAAAAAGAGCTAAAGAGTATCAAAAAGCCAAATAACTGGCTAAACAAACTGATACTTAAAAAGCCGATATATATGAAACAGTACTTGAAACTTACAGCTGCAGAAGATTAACCACAAAAGTAAGGAAAAATAAAAATCTAATAAATAAGCTAAAATAATCTCATGAATAAACTCCTAAAAATAGAGACAAATAAAGGTGCTGGTTTACAATTGAAACACTTTTAATATATTCAATAATTTCATCAGTGCAATTAAAAAGCAATCAATTTAGCCGTTTTAAAATAAAACAAAATTTATACAATAAATTAATATCAACAAAACTGATATATCTAGGTCGACCTAGTACAATGAAATGACAAAGTGGGCTTTTTAAACATAAGAAATAGAAACACAGATACAAAATACAAAAGGAACGCTTTGAGGATACTTACTAATATTACTTATAATGTGTAGACACAATATTGATATTAAAATCAAATAATGTGAATATCCTAAGGTTGTGTATAAAAAATTTAGGAATCTCAAGACACGTTTAGCTCCCACTGAGTTAAAAAAGGTAGGACAGCAGATGAATAGAGATATGGACCTAAGAGGGAATACGATTACAGGTTATTTCCCTTGCCTTAGCTGTAGAGCTTGCAAAAATTAAAAAATGTGCAAAACTTTCAAATCAAGGGTTACAAATAAGGAGTATAAAATAAATAATATCTATAGGTGCACAGACCCTAATGTAGTTTACCTTCTTGAATGTTCATGTGGGGTCCAATATGTAGGGGAGTCGACGAGGGCCATCAAAGATAGGCTAAGAGAACACATACATTCTATTGAAAATATGGATTTAGATAGAAATAAGGAACTTCTTATCCCTAAACATTTCAAGAGATGTAATAATAGTAATATCAAACACTTGTCCTATACGGTAATAGATAAGGTTAAACCAAATTGGAGAGGTTGCAATATACAGAAAGATATTTTAAAATTAGAAGCAAAGTGGATTTTCGAATTAAGGACTTTGATGCCACATGGTCTAAATTTAGAATTTGATTTAGGGAGTTTTTTTTATAAAGCCTTCTAAAAGATGTTTATAAAGTGTTTTTAAAGTTATATGACATATCTCTGTTAATAGAGTCACTGCTGGCTCTTTTTAGGACACCGCTTTTTTGTCCTTCTTTTAATCGTTTGGAATTAAAGTTGTTTTTACCTTTTATATCTTGCCTGGAGTGCTTTTCTTTCATCAAGAATCTCACAAGCTTGAGCACAACCTCACATCTTGGATCAGTGTACTTGGCTTTGCCTGGGGCATGCGTGGCAGACACGCCTGAAGTATGCAGCCTATCGCTTGGATTTACTTAGGGGGTGTGTCCCCCGCCCACTCTCCTGTGTGCCGGGTCGTCCATTCTCACCGAACGCTCATGAGGAGCGCAACTAACAGTGATTATACTGGGACTGTATATGTGTTAATAGGGATTTTTTGAAAGAAGAAAATACATATATTTTTAGAATTATTTTTAGAAATATTTTTAGAATTCTTTTATAAATTTTAGAAGTCCTTTGTACTTTCTGATATGATGTGTATATCACTTTAAAGTACATTGAGGAATTAAGATTGATGAAGTTTTTTACCACACAGTATAATATAGCGCTAATATTAGAGTTATTAATTAATATTTTTTTTATATTTTAAGGTGTCATGAAAATGTAGGTATATTATAGACTATGAAGGTGCCGGTTTTATTCCTGTGTGTTGTTAACTGTGTATCATTATTTATGTTTAATCTATGTATTTATTTATTGATTTGTTTTATATTGTGCCTGTCTTAAGACTATAACTAACTCCTTTTATTTAAACTATATTAAAAATGATGTATGAAGTTATGAGATAATTTTTAGAATAGTATGTCCCTTTAATTGTCTGCAGATTTGTTCTGTCCAATTGGAAGTGTAGGTCAGGTTTAAAAGGTGGTTTAGAGAGGTACCTAATATGAGCTTGAAAAAGAAACAAAGGTTTTGAAACGCGTTGCTCTTGTTCACCGCTCCTGATTTGGGAGAGTTTGTATTTAGTAACGGATTTTGGCGTAATAGCCCATTATAGTGTTACAGAAGTATAACCACTAAGGTGGATTCTAAGGTGTTTAGATTTGTATTTACGATCCAACCCGTGAGAATAACTACTGTCTTTCACTGGGTTTCTAGCCAAATCCTTTTTCAGATTATTGTGACTACTTCCGCTTGTCTCCTGAGGAGGTCATTCAGTAGGAACCTGTGGGAGTTACACGGCACGACCGGTGCATCGTGTGTTTGATGCCGACATTTGCAAATTAAGATATTGTTTTTCAATACGAGATTTGATATTGCACTAAAAGGATTTCTCCGTTCATAGGAGTACCCGTTCATCTGTTAAAAGACTCCCGGTGCTATAACTGGAGTACCTGTTCATCTGTTAAAAGACTCTTGGTGTTAATATCGACAACATACTGACGCTGCTAAAAGACTGTTAGTTCAAACCCTATGGCGCCTGAGACGACTAGTCAGTGTCCACTTGAACTTCCATTAGGAACACTTTCGGACTGTTTGTTTATACATAGGCGGGATACAATATTATTTGATATTATTTGATTTTAGTAATATTGTGTCTACACATTATAAGTAATAATAGTAAGTATCCTCAATGCGTTCCTTTTGTATTTTGTATCTGTGTTTCTATTTCTTATGTTTAAAAAGCCCACTTTGTCATTTCATTGTACTAGGTCGACCTAGATATATCAGTTTTGTTGATATTAAATTATTGTATAAATTTTGTTTTATTTTAAAACAGCTAAATTGATTGCTTTTTAATTGCACTGATGAAATTATTGAATATATTAAATGTGTTTCAATTGTAAACCGGCACCTTTATTTGTCTCTATTTTGTCTCTATTTTTAGGAGTTTATTCATGAGATTATTTTAGCTTATTTATTAGATTTTTATTTGTCCTTACTTTTGTGGTTAATCTTCTGCAGCTGTAAGTTTCAAGTACTGTTTCATATATATCGGCTTTTTAAGTATCAGTTTGTTTAGACAGTTATTTGTTTTTTTGATACTCTTTAGCTCTTTTTTGAGCGCTCCCTAGTACCTCTTTTTTTGTCTAGCGTTTTTTAGGTTTACTGAGAGATATCTATATTCTAGTTGGAGTGTGTAGTATTATTATTTTTGGCGCTGGTCACTCTATTCTGTTTATTCTAAAATTATATTTATGCAATAGTTGTATTTAATAAGGGTGTTTAACTGTATTTTACTGTAAATATTTCACATTTTAATGTTTTTCACATAGGAGAATATGTCCTAAGTATTTTTAAATACATATTTAAATATATACCTCCTTTTATTGTTCTTCACTTTATTGCGCTTCAAAGATATTGCTCTTACTACAAATTGAAGGTTTGTGGCAACCCTGTGTTGAGTCTATTGGCACAATTTTTGCAATAAATATATTGCTACTGCACATTTAACAAACTACTTTATTGTGTAAATTTAACTTTTATATGCACTGGGAAACAAAACAAATTGGTATATTTGCAGTGCATTATTGCATTATTGCAGTGCAGTGGTCTGGAAACTAACCCGCAATATCTCTGAGGTACGCTTGTATATATATATATATATATATATATATATATATATATATATACATATACACACACATATAAAATATATATATATATATATATATATATATATACAAATATGTATTTATGAATAAATAGAACATACACATTGTAATGTGAAATATTCATAATTCATGTCGGATTAGCGCACTTGTGAAAATGCAATTGGTTTTGCATAAGAGTGTGAGGTTTTTTTTTTTCACTTTTATCGCTCCATTGAAGTCCATGGGGGAATACATTAATGCGGTCATGATATTCTAACCTCGACTTTTTGTGCACCTCAGGTTAGAGAGCAAGAAAAACATTTTAATCTCAACTTGTATTCCCCATGGTACACAACGTGCCGAAATCTAATCTTATTTCTAGCGGAGTTAGCATGCAAGCAGGAGCGATAAAAATTGCTCCGCTCGTAATCTAGCCCCATAAAGGAAAAAGTTCAAAAGGAAAGAGTTCAAAACTTGATATTGTAAGAATATATTAGCAACGTTGTTATCAACTACTGTGATTTGGATCCTATTGCTTATTGTAAGAGTAGCGACATTTCATAAATAATAGTCCACATTAATTAATTTAAACTGATAAACTTTGCCTAAGCATAACATCTTCACAATTTAAAGACTTGTGCCCACCTCTTGTCACATGCACATGTTGCAAGTGACACTCCTTTATAATCAAAAGACCAGTATCTCTCTTTAACAGTGCACCTATCAGTGCATAGAACACGTCTCATAGAAAACTCCTTTGATAAAATGGTTCCTGCCAATATATGCAAAAAAGAATACTTGAAAAGAGTAAAAAAACAAGACTGCTTTGTCATGTTTGCTGTAGTGAGACACAACGAGACAAAATTATATTTTTCAAGAATAACAGAGTCTCTATGAGTTCCACATGCTTGACATTAGTGCTGATGAAACAGGACACCCATGTTCATGTATCCAAGGTCTCCAAGACACCTTCCATCACATCCAGTGAAACTATTTTTCTATAACAAAACAGACATACATATATTACACTTGCAAACATTTACAATAACAGTTTTTCAAGGTTATTTCTAAAGTCATAGAGGCCTATTTATCAAAGGTCTTGCGGACCTGATCCGACAGTGCGGATCAGGTCCGCAAGACCTCGCTGAATGCGGAGAACAATGCACTCTCCATATTCAGCATTGCACCAGCAGCTCACAAGAGCTGCTGGTGCAACTCCGCCCCCTGCAGACTCGCGGCCAATGGGCCGCCAGCAGGGAGGTGTCAATCAACCCGATCGTACTCGATCGGCTTGAATTGTGGCGATTCCTGTCCGCCTGCTCAGAGCAGGCAGACAGGGTTATGGAGCAGCGGTCTTTAGACCACTGCTTCATAACTGCTGTTTCTGGCGAGTCTAAAGACTCGCCAGAAACACGGGCCCACAAGCTCCATACGGAGCTTGATAAATGGGCCTCATAGTGTTTACAATTATTGTCTTTCCTCTTTGTGATTCTTATTTTATACATGAGATATCATGAGTAGCACCTCACACAGCTATAGATGTTGAAACCCACCAATGAATCTTTGCACAATATAGGGAAGCAATGCTTAATCATTTTAGAACATGATCTCTTCTTCATGGAGAGGTCCCTCAGCAACCTCTCAAGTGTCTGAATCTTGTCCTTTCTTGCCCAATTGTTCCTACAGGGAGCAACGTCCAAGCTTTAATATGCAGCTTGTTTTAATTGTATGTTGTAGCCTGCTAGCAACAGCTTATGGGAGACTGACATAGTGCCAACCTGCACTTTCTATAGATGGGACAAAAGCAATATATTTATTAACCCTATGTTAAACTCTGTATTCCATCTATTATACTGTATGTGGGTATTTACTTAAAGGGACATGAAACCCAATTTTTTTCTTTCCTGATTCAGATAGAGCATGTCACTTTGAATAATTTTTCATTTATTTCTATTATCTAATTTGTTTTGTTCTCTTTATATCCTTGGTTAAAAAGTATACCTAGGTAGGCTCAAAAGCTGCAGATTGGTGGCTGCACATATTTGCCTCATGTCATTGGCTTTTAGCTAGCTCCCAATAGTGCATTGCTGCTCCTTTAACAAATGATTCCATGAGAATAAAGCACATTTCATAATAGAAGTAAATTGGAAAGTTGTTTAAAATGGTATGATCCATCTGAGTTGTGAAAGGGTGGGGTTTTAAGTTTCTTTAAATCCCTAAACCATCTGCACAAATCAATAAAATATGAAACTGACATAATTATTCTGCGTGCATTTGACCAATTAATGTTATATCCTTTAAGGCTCTGTTTTAGTCCCAAAACATGAACTTAGTCCATCAATTTGTTTCCTTAAATAAAAGATTTTTTTAATGGACCTAAAAATCTATTCGAACTTTAAACAATAAAAAGGAATCATGAACACAAATTACAAATTGGACTTTAAAGTTTGAAAACATAAATGGCATAAAGGGGTTAATTTATTAATGTGCGAGCGGATATGATACAATGTAGCATAAAATGTCCGCTGCACATCGATAAATGCCGACAGCATACACTGTCGGTATTTATCATTGCACCAGCAGTTCTACATTTGGGTAGGGACACTCAAGTCAACATTAAACTTTAATGATTAAGAAAGAGCACAATATTTTAAATAACTTTCCAATTTACTTTGATTAACAAAATGTGCACAGTCTTTTTATATTTACACTTTTTGAGTCACCAGCTCCTACTGAGCATGTGCAAGAATTCCCAGAATATATGTATATGCATTTGTGATTGGCACAGAAAGAGTGCAAAAATAAATAACTTTGAAATTTGTCAGAAATAAAAAATCTACTAATCTCTTGAAGTTCAGGCTATGAGGCCCATTTATCAAGCTCCAAATGGAGCTTGTGGGCCCGTGTTTCTGGCGAGTCTTCAGACTAAAGACCGCTGCTCCATAACCCTGTCCACCTGCTCTGATGAGGCGGACAGGAATCGCTACAATTCAACCCGATCGAGTACGATCGGGTTGATTGACACCCCCATGCTGGCGGCCGCGTGTCTGCAGGGGGCGGCGTTGCACCAGCAGCTCTTGTGAGCTGCTGTTGCAATGCTGAATATGGAGAGCATTCAGTGATGTCTGTCGGACCTGATCAGCACTGTCGGATCAGGTCTGACAAACATTTCATAAATAGGCCTCTATGGGGCCGATTTACCAGGCTCTGTATGGAACTGTATGCAACTGTTTCCGCGCGAGCCTTCAGGCTCTCCGGAAACAGAAGTTAAGAAGAAGTGGTCTTAAGACCGCTGCTCCTTAACGCATCCACCACCTCTGAGGCGGTGGACAGCAATCCACCTGATTGCATACATAATGAAATGCTTGTGCAATGATAAATGCCGACAGCGTATTTATCATGTCCGCCCGCACATTGATAATCCGGCCCCAAAGTACAATTGTATTGTCTTGTTATCACGCATTTGTTGATTATGCAAATCTACTGTATTTATTGGCACCTTTAAGTAGTTTTATAAGTAGTTTTTTCAAATTATCATTTTACATGAAGGTCAGTAGATCTGTTAGTTATTCTTTCAGCAAAAAGTTATAAAAGTAGAAAGAAGAATCAGAAATGTTAGTAATAATTTTTTATGACAGCCCATGATCTGGCTATCTTTGTACTATATGTAGTTATGTACCATACATATTAAAGAGGTATTCTAGTCAAAACTGAATTGCACATTAAAGCATTTTAGTACTACATTTCTTTTACAAGATATGACGAGTCCACGGATTTCATCCTTACTTATGGGATATCGCCTTCTGGTCAGCAGGAGGAGGCAAAGAGCTCCACAGCAGAGCTGCATAAATAGCTCCCCCCCCCCCCCCAACCCAGTCATTCTCTTTGCCTGTGTTAGTGATAGGAGTGAGGTAAAGTGAGGTGTTAGTTTAGATTCTTCAATCAAGAGTTTTTTATTTTTTAATGGTGCCAAAGTGTACTATTCTTCTTTAGAACAGCTTCTGCAGTTATATATGGGAACTGGTGGGGTTTTAGCCTCACTGCGCCTCCCATTCTTCTGCTGCTCTGCTGTCATGGCCTTAGATGAAATGTAACTAAGACCCCTCTATCTTCACAGGACCTCAGGAGGAAAAGTGGATCTCTTGACACTGTGAATAATCATGCTGTTCCTCAGCATGGAGGTAAGTGCAGTCTTTTATTCTGGGACAAAACATATATCAGAATTGACTGTACTTTGCCTTTTTCTGGTTTGTTCTCTATCAGAGATTAGGGGCTAAAAGGCTTCTCCTTAACAATATTAAAAAGTTAGGGTAGAAGCATACCAGCGCCTATGAAAGGCTGAAATACCCAAAGAATGGATACAATATAATTTCTTAAAAGATTTTATTTGGATAAGGAATAATTTCCTTTAATCAAAATCACAGGACTGAGTAAAATCACATAGGATATGTTTTTATCAAAATGCCCAAATTTAAAACAAGATAGTGGTTGGCCAACCTTATATAAAACAAACTAATCCATATAGCGCAAGTGTCTAGTATTAAAACTCAAAACTAACATAAAAAGTAACACTGAATGTTATTATTATTGAAACTATTCTGAACAGTTTCCCTCACAATATAACAATGAGGATTTAGCGCTCCGTGAGTGTATAACCTTAACACTTTAGTATGCAAAATCTATGAACATCTATGATAATATTTTCACAACAGCTAAAAGCAATAATAGGTAGCTCCTTGTGCTTATGAGAATAATAAGCAGCCAATAGAGAGTCAATACTCTTGCAGATTTCAAAAGGTTCCAAATAGTACCTGGGTTTCGTAGACAAGTGCACTTGTTCCTAAGTTCTTAAGGTAGGTCAGTTACCTGGTCCGTTGACGGTTTTTTAATCTTCGCCGGTTATGGAGCCGTCAGTTGTTTTTCGGCGTTCTCCCGCTGTGTGAACAGAGACCGTGCCTTCTCCAGAAGGCGCTCTGATTGGTTCACTTCTTGGGGGTGTTGTCGCTCACTCAAAAATGACGGCTCTGCGGCAGTAATCCCTTATCGGTCTGTGAGTCTCTGTAAGGAGTTGTTAGCAACGCGTTTCCGCTGAACTTAATCAGCCTTTCTCAAGCTATCACTCCATGTTGTTTCTGTAGTTTAAATGTCCTGTCCTTTACTCCCATTGGCTTATTCATATCAGAGTTTATTTCAACGGTTTACTTGTGTGTAAACAACATACATAAATAAAAAACATATCTTGTGGAGAATCCGTGTGCAATGTAAAAATAAAAATAAAAATAATTTTTATTTATTTAACAGTTGGGCATTTTAATCAATAAAACATGATCTAGGACTCTGATGGAATCATCAGGGGGTTTTGCTTAAAATTTAAAAAAGGGCAAAGTAGACATATTTCAATGTCTTAAACTTGGGTTTTAGAAAGGGGTAAGAAATAATTTAAATGTAGTTTTTGTTTCATAGATTTCTTATTTGTTTGTATATTGGAAAAGATCACATCATAATTGCTATTTAATAACTTAGTAGTAAACATTCTTTGTGTTTAGTTCTTACATGGAAATATGAGTAATTTAAGTTTTTAAATTCTAACATAAGATGTGTGTGCATATTTTTAATACATAGGCTGGGGTTTACAAATATTCTTAATTAATATTTCTAATGTTTCAAACCAAAGAATTTAAGAATTTAGAAAGCAATTTAAACTAAAATCTAGGTTTAAACCTTTTGGTTTTAATGTTTGGAGTTGAAAATCCACTTAGCCTCTTTCTGTAGAAGTACATTTGATAAATTCCCACCTCTTTTTTTTTCTCATTTAATTTAGTTATTGCTGTGAAGCTAAATAATTTTAAGTTATTATTGCAACCCAAGTGCAACAATTCTTGAACCAAAGCCCATATAGAAATAACATAATCATCTATAAGAGATTTATAGATGATCTGTTTTTCATTTGGAAAGGGAGTACAGAGGATCTACAAGACTACCTCGAAAGTATGAATGGTAATAACCTTAATTTAAAGTTTACAGCAGAAATTAGCAAAGTAAAAGTTCAATATCTTGATTTGGAGATTAATATAAAAAACAATGTTCTAACAACAAAAACGTTTTTTAAAGACATAGATGCGAATAATTTTATCCATGAAACTAGTTGTCATCTCCAAAAATGGAAAGGGAATATCCCAAGAGGTCAATTCTTACGTCTAAAAAGGAATTGTAAAGAAACAAAAGATTTTGAGACCCAGTCTGAGATCCTAAAGAATAAGTTCATAGATAGAGGCTACTCAGAAGAGAAAATAGAGATTGAAAGAACGAAAGTTAGAGAAATGGACAGAAAAGATATATTACAATACAAACCCAAAAAAACCATAACAACTAATGCACCAAATGAAGAAATTTTTCTGCCTTTCATAACACAGTATAGTGAAGACAGGGTAATATTGGAAAAAATAATAAAATCACATTGGAGGGTTCTAAAATCAGACCCCCATTTAGGGGAAAGATTGCCAGAGGTCCCAAAGTTTATATATAAAAAGACAAATAATCTAAAAAGTAAACTGGCACCCACCTTTAAACAAAACAACTGTATGGTTACTAAAGGAGTATTAGGAGAAAAATTACATGGGTTTTATCCTTGCATAACTAAGTTGCAAGGCATGTAAATATGCGAATAAAACAAAAGATCTTTAGATCTACCAATACGAACAGGGAATATAAAATCAAAGAAACTATTAGATGTGTGGATATTAACGTTATTTACTTAATAACATGTAAGAAATGTGGAAAACAATACACAGGAGAGACGGAAAGAACAGTTAGAGAGAGAATAAGAGAACATTTAAACTCTATTGAAAACTCAGAAAAAGAGAGGAATAAAGATCTTACGGTAGCTAAACACTTTAGAATTTGTTGCAATAATAACTTAAAATTCTATAGCTTCACAGCAATAATCAAATTAAATGAGAAAAAAAGAGGTGGGAATTTATCAAATTTACTTCTACAGAAAGAGGCTAAGTGGATTTTCAAACTCCAAACATTAAAACCAAAAGGTTTAAACCTAGATTTTAGTTTAAATTGCTTTCTAAATTCTTAAATTCTTTGGTTTGAAACATTAGAAATATTCATTAAGAATATTTGTGAACCCCAGCCTATGTATTAAAAATATGCACACACATCTTATGTTAGAATTTAAAAACTTAAATTACTCATATTTCCATGTAAGAACTAAACACAAAGAATGTTTACTACTAAGTTATTAAATAGTGAAAACAAAGGGAAAAACCCAATAGGGGGCGCTACCAAGAAATATATGTTTCAAACCATCAATACACAGATAACAAATATGACAAAATATGGTATTGGTGTGAGTATGCACACTACTAGATACCAGAGTCCTAGGTCCTGGATGAAAGACAAGATCAAAGTCCTAGGTGCTCAAATAAGGTAGAAATATCCGTCTTCTCAAAACCAGAGGCAGCACTCGATCTTCACCCTCCAAAGGTTAATATATCTAGAATCAAACACAAGGAAAGAGGCGCCGTATGTGTGAATCTGAAACAGCCAACATCAGATAGAAAACATGTGCAGGGTACTCACAATATGAAAAGGCACTCCAATGTGCCAATAGGAGCAGGCTGGTATTCACAGCAAACCAGCTGGCTGAACAGGCAATCCAGGATAACCAAAGTGAGAGACTCAGAATCTGGATCCCACGATATGGAGACAGGAGCTAGGTGCAAACAAAGGCACACCACTGTGTGAATCTGTAGGAGTACACTGATAAATTCACAATCTGTACAGGGTACTCACATTCTGTAGCGGCACTCAATTGTGCCAGTGGAAGCAGGCTGGTTTTCTCAGCAAACCAGCTGGCTGTATAAGGAGTAAAGCAGGAGCCTCCGCAGTCCTCCGGATAAAACAGGTAGCTCAGAAATAATCAATTTGGGATGAGGATATATGATTTAAAAAAGGTTTAATAAAGAATAAAAACAATTAAAAATACATATATCACTCATGTGCAGTATATAAGTGACATGCAACGCGTTTCTCGGAATCAACCGTTTCCTCAGGCATGAATTCTAACTCTACACACATCTTATAAATACCTGAGCTACCTGTACTGCCCCACCCTTCAAATTAAACCAGACCAATCACAGAAGCCCTTTGTTTAATTACCCATTAGTTGGTACACCTGCATACTTCTCATCCCCTGCCTTAATGTGCTTGATGGACTGGTGCAAGTGTTATATACAATGGGGGGGGAAGGAAAAAAATTGCCAGCTGCTTATTTTCATATATATATGTATGTATATATTATTATGATCTAACTAGCCCATCAAAGATCATAATATCTTAGCTAAGGGTTTAGTGATAATATTCGTAATGCGTATGTGCTCACCACATAGTATATGTGGCCAGCTCCAAATTGCCTATTTGATCTGTTGTCAACCTCATAGAATAAACAAATCTATATAAATGTTCATACCTGTCTGCTTATGTGTGATGTGATGCGTGACTGGTACATAATTATACTGAATACCATATTGCTCTATTAAGACCTCAATATTTCTCTGTGAGTTCTCCTAACAAATCGCCTTATTCACAAAATTTATTGTTAATCGGGATACCGAGACCAAGATCCTAAAAGGTAAACAATTCTCTGTGATTTTTTGGCGTCTGACGTAAACGCCAGTGATAGGTTGACAAACGCCAGCCTCCAGACCAATCCCGAGTGCTGACCGCTGCACGCCCCTACTCGAGTGTGTCAGCAGATCGTAGGCTCACAAATATGGTAAATTGTACCCCCGGTGCCAGCCGCCCACTACAATTATTGTCGGCGTTAGTGAAGAGTACCGATCAATCTTAGAGTTACTTCTCGAGTCTCAGGTCTGTCAACTGAGGTACCCGTCCCCTTACTACGTCACGGGGCTGTCAACATAAATTCTGTGGGCACTCACATAAATAAATGCATTCGTTTCTATGGCTACATATTTGTAATCCCAAATAGCTGCTCCTATAGGTTAAACTCTGGTACCAGTAAGTATCCAATTGGTGACACTAGATCATACGGCATATATCGATAGTATGCGACCAGCCCCTAAAATCCCCACTATATACATTCCTAAGTGTACCTCTGTCTAATACCATAGTACATAAACACCAAGACAATGAAGGGATTATTAAATAACCGAGATATATCTATTCTCGGCTCACCAGTATTTATAATAATAAGTATTAGTGTTAGCCTGTTTAAGTAAAAAAAAGCTGACTGTCTGTTTCGAAAGCACCATTTATTATCATTATAGCTAAGGTACTATATGCGGAAAAGTGCTTGCCTATTTGTGACCCTTACTTCATAATATGTCTTATTAACTCTTTCTGTTCAACACTAGTCACCCTAACAGTATCACCAATAAATGTGGGGGCCACTACTAGATATAGAGATGAGCTGGTCAATACTTTTACCAGAATGATCAACACATTGTGATCCTAAGATCATTAGTATGTACAACATCTTACCACTCACTTCAAATCCAACTACTGCTAATCCTATCAGTGCCAATAATTCGAGTAAAACTGAACGGGTCATTCATCCCTACCAATAGTTAACATGAGGTATAAAACCGAGTGATATAAATGAACAAATATTATATCTAACCTTAAACACCATGAGAGGCTCCATGATCATATCAGACCTAACTGGTCCTCATAATAAAAATATAACTAATAATAAAGTGAAACCTAACAATCATCAACCATTACAGTGATATTGATATCTCTTATTAATACATCATAATTAAATTAATCAAAAGTGATCTATAAAACAATATCTAAAAAAAAAAAAAAAAAAGTGTGTTGAGATAAATGTATAATGTTATTAATCATAAAAATGATAGTGCAGTGATACCTAACAATAAGTGTATAGAGATGTGTGTATAATGTGATAAATCCTAAAAATAATAATAATGAAGTGATACCTAACAATCAACCACCATTATAGTGATATTAATATCTCCTATTGATACATAATAGTTAAACTTCATCAGAGGTGATCTATATACTAATATCTAAATACAAGAAGTGTATTGAGTTCTGTGTATAATGTAATAAATCATAATGGTGACCTACATGCTAATAACTATAATAATCTAGCTACATAAACTAATATAATATGTGAAATTAAATGTGTATGGAGAAGTAGGCAGATGTCCACATAGGATTAAACTCTGGTTCACAATAATGTGCATATAATCATACAAAGCTAGCGGTATCTATTACTTCATTGAGACCTAATGGAAACAATGTTTTGAACTTATAGATCCAATAGGTCTCTCTTTGTCTGAGTCTTGAGAACCTGTTATAAGTACGGCTAGGTGGGATACTTTCTAATGGAGTAATACTAAATCTGCATCTCCCTGCAGTGTGTTCCTGGCAAACATGCCTAGGTACACTATGTTTCATAGATTTGTTTTTAATATTTCTAAGGTGTTCACTCCACCTGGTTCTTATTTTTCTACAGGTTCTCCCAATATATTGGACCCCACATTCGCAGGTGAGAACATATATCACATATGATGAATCACAAGTTATTCTCGAGGTTATCTGATGTTGTTCTCCCGTTGTGTGAGATTTCACCTTGGAAGCTTTATGGGTGATATAATCACACATAAAACAGCGGGTCTTGCCACACCTAAAACTGCCTTTCAGTTGATGTCTAGTGGTCATCATTACGGGTTTCTTTAAGGTGTTTTTCTGTGTTGTACCTTTCGATAACATGACCACTTTACTGGGGGCTAATTTTTGTTTTAAGGTAGATGCCCTTCGATATACCACTTTAGGCCGTCCAGGTAATGTTTTTTTCAAAATGGGGTCTCTCATAAGAAGTGGCCAATGTTTTTCTAGGGTTTTTCTTATAGCTTTAGAGTTATATTGGGTCACAAATAGAGGGATCTCCTTGTATGAGTTCTCTTGTTTTTTCTCATTGTTGTTATTTATTGACATAAGTAAATTTGTACGATTGAGTTCCCTGGCCCTTTTATAGCTGTTAGTTACCAGTTGTAATGGGTAGCCTTTCTCTAAAAATCTTGACTTAAGTGTTTGTGATTGTTCGTCATACTTGTCTATAGAGGAGCAATTACGTCTTATTCTACAAAACTGACTGAAAGGGATATTTTTCTTCCAATTTAGTAAATGATTGCTCCCAAAGTGTAAGAAATTATTGCAATCAACTTGTTTAAAGTAGGTTGCAGTACAAATATTACCATCAATATCCCAAGTGAGACTTAGATCCAAAAATTCTATTGTAGATTGCTGAATGTTGGAAGTAAAACCAATGCCCATATTGTTACTGTTAAGATGCAATACAAATTCTTTTGCCTCAGTTAAGGAACCATCAAAGATAAACAAGAGATCATCTATGTAACGGCCATAGAACACCAGATTGCCCACCAGTTCGATTCATAAATATACAACTTTTCGAAATGGCCCATCTTACATTATACACAGAACTCAATACACTTCTTGTATTTAGATATTAGTATATAGATCACCTCTGATGAAGTTTAACTATTATGTATCAATAGGAGATATTAATATCACTATAATGGTGGTTGATTGTTAGGTATCACTTCATTATTATTATTTTTAGGATTTATCACATTATACACACATCTCTATACACTTATTGTTAGGTATCACTGCACTATCATTTTTATGATTAATAACATTATACATTTATCTCAACACACTTTTTTTTTTTTATTTTTAGATATTGTTTTATAGATCACTTTTGATTAATTTAATTATGATGTATTAATAAGAGATATCAATATCACTGTAATGGTTGATGATTGTTAGGTTTCACTTTATTATTAGTTATATTTTTATTATGAGGACCAGTTAGGTCTGATATGATCATGGAGCCTCTCATGGTGTTTAAGGTTAGATATAATATTTGTTCATTTATATCACTCGGTTTTATACCTCATGTTAACTATTGGTAGGGATGAATGACCCGTTCAGTTTTACTCGAATTATTGGCACTGATAGGATTAGCAGTAGTTGGATTTGAAGTGAGTGGTACGATGTTGTACATACTAATGATCTTAGGATCACAATGTGTTGATCATTCTGGTAAAAGTATTGACCAGCTCATCTCTATATCTAGTAGTGGCCCCCACATTTATTGGTGATACTGTTAGGGTGACTAGTGTTGAACAGAAAGAGTTAATAAGACATATTATGAAGTAAGGGTCACAAATAGGCAAGCACTTTTCCGCATATAGTACCTTAGCTATAATGATAATAAATGGTGCTTTCGAAACAGACAGTCAGCTTTTTTTTACTTAAACAGGCTAACACTAATACTTATTATTATAAATACTGGTGAGCCGAGAATAGATATATCTCGGTTATTTAATATTCCCTTCATTGTCTTGGTGTTTATGTACTATGGTATTAGACAGAGGTACACTTAGGAATGTATATAGTGGGGATTTTAGGGGCTGGTCGCATACTATCGATATATGCCGTATGATCTAGTGTCACCAATTGGATACTTACTGGTACCAGAGTTTAACCTATAGGAGCAGCTATTTGGGATTACAAATATGTAGCCATAGAAATGAATGCATTTATTTATGTGAGTGCCCACAGAATTTATGTTGACAGCCCCGTGACGTAGTAAGGGGGCGGGTACCTCAGTTGACAGACCTGAGACTCGAGAAGTAACTCTAAGATTGATCGGTACTCTTCACTAACGCCGACAATAATTGTAGTGGGCGGCTGGCACCGGGGGTACAATTTACCATATTTGTGAGCCTACGATCTGCTGACACACTCGAGTAGGGGCGTGCAGCGGTCAGCACTCGGGATTGGTCTGGAGGCTGGCGTTTGTCAACCTATCACTGGCGTTTACGTCAGACGCCAAAAAATCACAGAGAATTGTTTACCTTTTAGGATCTTGGTCTCGGTATCCCGATTAACAATAAATTTTGTGAATAAGGCGATTTGTTAGGAGAACTCACAGAGAAATATTGAGGTCTTAATAGAGCAATATGGTATTCAGTATAATTATGTACCAGTCACGCATCACATCACACATAAGCAGACAGGTATGAACATTTATATAGATTTGTTTATTCTATGAGGTTGACAACAGATCAAATAGGCAATTTGGAGCTGGCCACATATACTATGTGGTGAGCACATACGCATTACGAATATTATCACTAAACCCTTAGCTAAGATATTATGATCTTTGATGGGCTAGTTAGATCATAATAATATATACATACATATATATATGAAAATAAGCAGCTGGCAATTTTTTTCCTTTCCCCCCCATTGTATATAACACTTGCACCAGTCCATCAAGCACATTAAGGCAGGGGATGAGAAGTATGCAGGTGTACCAACTAATGGGTAATTAAACAAAGGGCTTCTGTGATTGGTCTGGTTTAATTTGAAGGGTGGGGCAGTACAGGTAGCTCAGGTATTTATAAGATGTGTGTAGAGTTAGAATTCATGCCTGAGGAAACGGTTGATTCCGAGAAACGCGTTGCATGTCACTTATATACTGCACATGAGTGATATATGTATTTTTAATTGTTTTTATTCTTTATTAAACCTTTTTTAAATCATATATCCTCATCCCAAATTATTATTTATGAGCTACCTGTTTTATCCGGAGGACTGCGGAGGCTCCTGCTTTACTCCTTATACAGCCAGCTGGTTTGCTGAGAAAACCAGCCTGCTTCCACTGGCACAATTGAGTGCCGCTACAGAATGTGAGTACCCTGTACAGATTGTGAATTTATCAGTGTACTCCTACAGATTCACACAGTGGTGTGCCTTTGTTTGCACCTAGCTCCTGTCTCCATATCGTGGGATCCAGATTCTGAGTCTCTCACTTTGGTTATCCTGGATTGCCTGTTCAGCCAGCTGGTTTGCTGTGAATACCAGCCTGCTCCTATTGGCACATTGGAGTGCCTTTTCATATTGTGAGTACCCTGCACATGTTTTCTATCTGATGTTGGCTGTTTCAGATTCACACATACGGCGCCTCTTTCCTTGTGTTTGATTCAAGTTATTAAATAGCAATTACGATGTGATCCTTTCCAATATACAAACAAATAAGAAATCTATGAAACAAAAACTACATTTAAATTATTTCTTACCCCTTTCTAAAACCCAAGTTTAAGACATTGAAATATGTCTACTTTGCCCTTTTTTGAATTTTAAGCAAAAACCCCTGATGATTCCATCAGAGTCCTAGATCATGTTTTATTGATTAAAATGCCCAACTGTTAAATAAATAAAAATTATTTTTATTTTTATTTATACATTACACACGGATTCTCCACAAGATATGTTTTTTATTTATGTATGTTGTTTACACACAAGTAAACCGTTGAAATAAACTCTGATATGAATAAGCCAATGGGAGTAAAGGACAGGACATTTAAACTACAGAAACAACATGGAGTGATAGCTTGAGAAAGGCTGATTAAGTTCAGCGGAAACGCGTTGCTAACAACTCCTTACAGAGACTCACAGACCGATAAGGGATTACTGCCGCAGAGCCGTCATTTTTGAGTGAGCGACAACACCCCCAAGAAGTGAACCAATCAGAGCCCCTTCTGGAGAAGGCGCGGTCTCTGTTCACACAGCGGGAGAATGCCGAAAAACAACTGACAGCTCCATAACCGGCGAAGATTAAAAAACCGTCAACGGACCAGGTAACTGACCTACCTTAAGAACTTAGGAACAAGTGCACTTGTCTACGGAACCCAGGTACTATTTGAAACCTTTTGAAACTCTGCAAGAGTATTGACTCTCTATTGGCTGCTTATTATTCTCATAAGCACAAGGAGCTACTTAATGCTCGAGGAACGACCTATTATTGCTTTTAGCTGTTGTGAAAATATTATCATAGATGTTCATAGATTTTGCATACTAAAGTGTTAAGGTTATACACTCACGGAGCGCTAAATCCTCATTGTTATATTGTGAGGGAAACTGTTCAGAATAGTTTCAATAATAATAACATTCAGTGTTACTTTTTATGTTAGTTTTGAGTTTTAATACTAGACACTTGCGCTATATGGATTAGTTTGTTTTATATAAGGTTGGCCAACCACTATCTTGTTTTAAATTTGGGCATTTTGATAAAAACATATCCTATGTGATTTTACTCAGTCCTGTGATTTTGATTAAAGGAAATTATTCCTTATCCAAATAAAATCTTTTAAGAAATTATATTGTATCCATTCTTTGGGTATTTCAGCCTTTCATAGGTGCTGGTATGCTTCTACCCTAACTTTTTACTATTGATCATCCCCAGGGGATTTGAGGAAAACCCCTCTGAACTTACCAGTCTATACCCTCTATCTTGCGCCATCTATAAAAATCTACTTACTTCTCTTTAACAATATGCAGATTCTCATTAGTTAAAATGAGAACCGACACATTGCTTATTTCCTGCAGACATTCTAGAAAGTATAAACTAAAAGCGCTGGGGAATGGATGGTGTTTATGTATTGTATGCGTTAATTGGGCACTCTATGTTTAATGAAAGGTGTAAAACATAAGAGGTGGCTGACGCAGGAGATTATGGCATATGTATTGGAGACTTGGCCTCAGTTAGACTCCGGTTAATGGCGGTTGTGTGTGTATATACGCCATGGAGCTGAGGGGTTATGTTTACGCCCACTAAGGCGGGGCTTCTTGTTTGCGTGCTTGCTGCGCAGTATCCCTTCTGTTCGGCTTCGGATGGCAGCAGGTTTTCACGGGCCCTAAGTTCGCTTGTGGTGCAATATTTACAAGCGATCGTAGGAGCGCCGCATAGGAGGTGTCAGTGTCAAGCAAGTGGGGGCAGGTAGGAGCCGCAGCGGAGCTGCGGCAAGGTGACTGTTCTTTTTGGTAAAAGGCCTAACAACTCAGGGGCAATGCATAGTTAAACTCTTGTTTGCTAATAATTCAGAGGCAAGCGTAGTAAGCCTTCTTATTTGCTAACAGCTCAGGAGTGAAGTAAATCTACTCAGTTGCTTATCGCATAGTAGCAGACTTTTTTATTTAAAGACACAGTACTTTATTTTTTTCTGATTTATATATATCTGTGAATTGACGGTTTGCTTTGTTTGTTCTGTTATCATGGATGAACTTGAACAAAGTACATGCCTTATGTATTTAGATGCCATTGTGGAACCCCCAGTTACACTTTGTCCCCCATGTATTAAGAGGACCTTAGTGTGTAGAGAGAAAATTTTCTTTAATAAAAATATGTCTAATGAATGTCCTCAGACTGATGAGACTCAGGGTATGCCGCAACTTTCTCCCAAGCGTCACAGTCTTTAATGCCCACGCAAGTAACGCCATGTTCTTCCACGGCATCTGCGTCATTTACTCTGCAGGATATGGCTGCAGTTATGTCATCCACTCTTACAGAAGTTTTATCTTAGTTGCCTGTATTACAGGGCAAACGTAGTAGAAAAGAGACCCAGGTGGGCCATGCGACTTCTGATTCTTTGATGGCGATCTCCGATGTACCCTCCCAGGGCTCTGGGGGGGGGGGGGGGTAGGGAGGCTCTTTCTGAAGGGGAACTGTCTGACTCAGGTAGTGCTTTACCCCAGACAGATTCGGACGTGATGTCCTTCAGATTTAAGCTTGAACACCTTCGCCTGTTATTGCAGGAGGTTCTGATGACTCTGGATGACTCTATTGTGGTCCCTCCAGAGAAATTGTGTAAGATGGACAAGTATTTAGAGGTTCCATCTT
The DNA here is from genome assembly GCF_027579735.1 of Bombina bombina. NCBI lineage: Eukaryota > Metazoa > Chordata > Amphibia > Anura > Bombinatoridae > Bombina > Bombina bombina. Next base: position 1,264,286,653 of record NC_069500.1, on the reverse strand, counting down.
ATTCTGATGTTTTTCCAGTTCCTAAGAGAATTTCAGAAATTATTACTAGGGAATGGGAACGACTGGGTATCCCGTTTTCACCTTCCCCTATTTTTAAGAAAATGTACCCTATACCTGACACCATTCGGGATTCTTGTCAAACGGTCCCTAAGGTGGAGGGAGCTATTTCTACCCTGGCTAAGCATACGACTATCCCTATTGAGGACAGTTGTGCTTTCAAAGACCCTATGGATAAAAAGTTGGAGGGTCTTCTGAAAAAGCTATTTGTTCATCAAGGGTTTCTATTACAACCGACGGCCTGCATTGTACCAGTCACAACTGCGGCTGCCTTTTGGTTTGACGCCTTATAAGATTCTCTTAAGACTGAGACTTCTTTAGAGGAAATAATGGATAGAATTAAGGCCCTTAAGCTGGTTAATTCTTTTGTTATGGATGCCGCCTTTCAGATCGCCAAATTGGCGGCTAAGAATGCAGGATTTGCCATTCTAGCGCTCAGAGCCTTATGGTTAAAATCTTGGTCTGCGGATGTGTCCTCTAAATCCAAGCTTTTGGCTATTCCTTTCAAGGGAAAGACCCTATTCGGACCTGACTTGAAAGAGATCATTTCTGACATTACGGCAGGTAAGGGTCACCTCCTACCTCAGGATAAAACATCTAAGCAGAGGGGTAGACAGAGTAATTTTCGTTCCTTTCAAAATTTCAAGGGAGTCCCCTCTTCCGCTAAACAGGAAGGGAATTTTGCACAAGCCAAGTCCGTCTGGAGACCCAACCAGGCTTGGAACAAGGGTAAACAACCCAAGAAGCCCGCTGCTGCTCCCAAGGCAGCATGAAGGGGCGGCCCCCGATTCGGGACCGGATCTAGTAGGGGGCAGACTTTCTCTCTTTGTCCAGGATTGGATAAGAGATGTTCAGGATCCCTGGACACTGGGAATTGTGTGTAAAGGGTATCAGTTGGAGTTCAAAAATTCTTTCCCAAGGGGAAGGTTTCTTCTTTCACGATTGTCTGTAGACCAGAAAAAAAGAGAGGCATTCTTACGTTGTGTAAAAGACCTTTCCACTATGGGAGTAATTTGTCTCATTCCAAAACAGGAACAGGGGCAGGGGTTTTACTCAAACCTTTTCGTGGTTCCCAAAAAAGAGGGAACGTTCCCTCCCATTTTAGATCTAAAGAGTCTAAACAAGTTTCTCAGAGTCCCATCCTTCAAGATGGAGACTATTCAGACAATTCTTCCATTAATCCAGGAAGGTCAATATATGACTACCATGGACTTAAAGGATGCATATCTTCATATTCCTATCCACAAGGATCATCACCAGTTCCTAAGGTTTGCCTATGTGGACAAACATTTTCAGTTTGGGGCTCTTCTATTTTGGGCTGGCCACGGCACCAAGAATCTTCACCAAGGTTCTAGGGTCTCTGCTGGAGGTTCTCAGGCCACAGGGCATTACAGTGGCGCCTTATCTGGAAGATATTCTGATCCAGGCGTTGTCTTATCAGCTGACAAAGTCTCATACCAACATTGTTCTATCCTTTTTAATTACTCACGGGTGGAAGGTGAATCTAGAAAAGAGTTCACTAATTCCACAGACAAGGGTTCCCTTCCTGGGAACTCTAATAGACTCTGCATCCATGAAAATCTTTTTGACAGAGGTCAGAAAGCTAAAAATTCTGAATACATGCCGATCCCTTCAGTCCAATCCTCGGCCATCAGTGGCTCAGTGCATGGAGGTAATTGGATTGATGGTGGCGGCAATGGACATCATTCCGTTTGCTCATTTTCATCTCAGACCTCTACAACTGAGCATGCTCAGACAGTGGAATGGAGATTATGCAGATTTATCTCCTCAGATAGATCTGGATCAGGAGACAAGGGACTCTCTTCTTTGGTGGTTGTCGCTGGATCATCTGTCCCAAGGGACGTGCTTCCACAGACCCACATGGGTGATAGTGACAACAGACTCCAGCCTACTAGGATGGGGAGCAGTCTGGAATTCCCTGAAGGCTCAGGGTGTGTGGACTCGGTCAGAGTCTCTACTTCCAATCAATATTCTGGAGTTGAGAGCAATATTCAATGCACTTCAGACTTGGCCTCAGTTGACTTCAGCCAAATTCATCCGATTTCAGTTGACAACATCACGACTGTGGCTTACATCAATCATCAGGGAGGAACAAGGAGTTACTTAGCGATGGCAGAAGTATCCAAGATAATTCGGTGGGCGGAGGCTCACTCTTGTTATCTGTCAGCAATCTACATACCAGGAGTGGATAACTGGGAAGCGGATTTTTTGAGCAGACAGACGTTTCATCGGGGGAATGGGAACTCCATCTGGAGGTCTTTGCCACCCTGGTTTTCAGATGGGGCAGACCGGAGATGGATCTTATGGCATCTCATCAGAATGCCAAGCTCCCGAGATATGGATCAAGGTCTAGGGATCCTCAGGTTGAACTGATAGATGCCTTGGAAGTGCCTTGGTCGTTCAACCTAGCTTATGTGTTTCCGCCGTTTGCTCTTCTTCCTCGGGTGATTGCTCGAGTCAAGCAAGAGAGGGCTTCGGTGATTCTCATCGCTCCTGCGTGGCCTCGCAGGACTTGGTATGCCGATCTGGTGGACATGTCATCTCTGCCACCATGGAGGCTTCCATTGAGGCAGGACCTTCTCATTCAGGGACCCTTCCATCATCCGAATCTAATTTCTCTGCAGCTGACTGTTTGGAGATTGAACGCTTGAATTTATCTAAGCAAGGGTTCTCTGATTCGGTTATTGATACCTTGATTCAGGCACGTAAGCCTGTTACTAGAAAGATTTACCATAAGATATGGTGTAAATATCTTTATTGGTGCAAATCCAGGAGTTACTCATGGAGTAAGATTAAGATTCCTAGGATTTTGTCCTTTCTCCAAGAAGGATTGGAGAAGGGGTTATCAGCAAGTTCCTTAAAGGGACATATTTCTGCTCTGTCTATTTTGCTACACAAACGTCTGGCAGATGTTCCGGATGTTCAGTCCTTTTTTCAGGCTCTGACTAGGATCAGGCCTGTGTTTAAATCAATTGCTCCTCCTTGGAGTTTGAATTTAGTTCTTAATGTTCTTCAAGGGGTTCAATTTGAACCTATGCATTCCATAGATATTAAGTTATTATCTTGGAAAGTTTTATTTCTGGTTGCTATTTCTTCTGCTCGCAGAGTTTCGGAGCTTTCGGCATAACAATGTGATTCTCCTTATCTTATTTTTCATTCTGATAAGGTGGTGTTGCGCACCAAACCTGGATTTCTTCCTAAGGTTGTTTCTAAAAAAAATATTAATCAGGAAATTGTTGTTCCTTCATTTTGTCCTAACCCTTCCTCTAAGAAAGAGCGTAAGTTACATAATTTGGACGTAATGCATGCCTTGAAGTTCTACTTGCAGGCGACTAAGGAATTTCGTCAGACATCTTCATTATTTGTTGTTTTTTTCTGGGAAACGCAGGGGTCAGAAATCTACGGCTACCTCTCTTTCTTTTTGGCTGAGGAGTATCATCCGTGTTGCATATGAGACTGCTGGACAGCAGCCTCCAGAATGAATTACGGCTCATTCTACTAGAGCTGTGGCTTCCTCATGGGCATTTAAAAATGATTCTTCCGTTGAACAGATTTGAAAGGCTGCAACTTGGTCGTCTCTTCACACGTCTCTTCACACTTTTTCCAAATTTTCCAAATTTGATACTTTTGCCTCATCTGAGGCTGTTTTGGGAGAAAGGTTCTTCAAGCCTTCCATTTAGGTTCCTGTCTTGTCCCTCCCTTTCATCGGTGTCCTATAGCTTTGGTATTGTATCCCATAATTAAGGATGAAATCCGTGGACTCGTCATATCTTGTAAAAGAAAAGGAAATTTATGCTTACCTGATAAATGTATTTCTTTTACGATATGACGAGTCCACGGCCCGCCCTGTCATTTTCTAAGACAGGCTTTTATTTTTGTTTAACTTCAGTCACCTCTGCTCCTTGGCTTTTCCTTTCTCTTCTTAACTTCGGGCGAATGACAGGGTTGAGGGAGAAGAAGAGCTATTTATGCAGCTCTGCTGTGGAGCTCTTTGCCTCCTCCTGCTGACCAGCAGGCAATATCCCATAAGTAAGGATGAAATCCTTGGACTCATCATATCGTAAAAGAAATACATTTTTCAGGTAAGCATAATTTTTAAATTTCCTTTTTTGCAATGCACTTCTATTAGCAAAAATGCCTCTAATAAAAGCCATTCCTGTTCAGTGATAGCTATTACTATATGCATGGCATATGGTGCATGCAGCCTTAAGCCCTGTCCATTTTTATGGTCATCACCCCTGAAACAGTGATAGCGTTTTAGCTTTTTAGAGAAGCATTTTTGCTAATACATCAGAATGTACAAGTACATTTTAATATTGGCTAGAAAATCACTTTATCATTCTGCATGTGATATTTATTTTATATAAAAATGTTTTTAAAACTTTTTTAAAGCTATGTTTAACAACCATTTTAAATGCATTTGAAAACAATTTTCATAGTATAATATAATAATATTTCATGGAGAAAAATAATATATCTATATTTTTAATTTCTCAATAAAATGTACAAGCCAAATAAATCTATTACATTCAGCTACATATAACTTTATCTTCACATTTGAGTAGCTATGGAGTACTTGAGCATGTGTGGTTCCGGTTTATATTATTCTGATTTATTTGGTTTATCTACAGATTTGTCAGTTGTAAACAGATAAAATGGCTTGCTTAATATATCACATCAAGTGCATCGCACATGATCAATTGGCTATAGCTTGATTTGCAGCAATATTTTAAAAGTATAATATTTCCCTGAAGTCCTTGACCTGCTCTCCTGGCCCCTGAAGATGGATGGGGATTTTCAAAGTAATCTGAAGCAATATATCATGAGTCTCAGATTTTATTGGAAATTACATTGTCTACATGTTGACTAGGAGTAAATGCTTTATTCTGCTTCTCTTTCTTTAAAGAACACACAGAAAAGGAGACAGTTTTAGGAAAATTCAGTTGTTAAAGAACTGCTATGAATGCTAAAATTAAACAATTGCCACATTAGTAAAGTTGTTTACTAGATTGTAAGCTCTTCATAGCAAGGCCCTTTTCCTCCTGTATTAATTTGACTGTTTAGTCTCTTTTATGTATCTGTATTTTTTGTTGTTAATATGAATATCATTGTGCTAGATTGTGCTAGAGTTATAGATGCTTGTGAGGTTGCCAAGGTGCCTTGTAGTAAAGGTGATTTAGGGGCCGATTTATGTAGCTGCAAATGTTAAGAAGCAGTGGTCTGAAGACCGCTGCTCCTTAACTCGCCCGCCACCTATGAAGCTACAGACAGCAATCATCGCGATCAGATACAATCAAGATGATTGACACCCCCTGCTAGCGGCAGGTGGTTGGCCGCGAATCTGCAGGGGGCGGCATTGCACAAGCATTGCACACAAAATGCTTGTGCATTGATAAATGCTGACTGCGTATGCTGTCGGCATTTATCGATGTGGGGCGGACCTTCATAAATCGGCCCCTATTTTTGAAAGCTTAACCAATATTTTAAGGGAAAATTAATGAGGAAACTCGCTAATCAGTATACATTGGAGGTTAATCAATTCCTATCAATACATGTGGGGGGGTGCTAAATGCCAAATATATATTGTGAAATAAATAAAGAAGGAGAGACAGTGGCACATAGAAAGCACTCATTTACAACTACATACAGGAAGGAGACTATATCACAGGATAACACTAAAACTTAGCCTTTATTAATAATAATAAAAAGAAAATTATTACAATAAAATGTAAAAAAATCCAAAATAGATATTGAATCCGAACAGCACAAGTGGTCAAATATCCATACACAATCAAAGAAAGTGCACCTTTTAGAAATCTTAACAGCGAAATGCACATCAGGCGTATCTGTTGAACCCTACAGCATATCTATATTACTGTCTAATTATAGTAATTGGGTGTATGAGATTATTTTTGCAATACATGGAGGCACGGACGCAACAAGTTTTAATTATTGTGCGAGCACTAATATATCTCAGTTTAATGTTAGGGGAACAATGTCCTCTTTTGTTATTTAGTATTTTTTTTAGCGCTCACACAATGGGACAACCAATGCTAATTGCTCCTTGATTGCATCTCTAACGCCCTATCTTTGATTGTGTATCTATATTTGACCACTCGTGCTGTTCAGATTCTTTATCCATTTAGGATTTTTAATATTTTATTGTAATAATTTTCTTTTTATTGTTATTAATAAAGGTTAAGTTTTAGTGTTATCCTGTGAGATAGTCTCCTTCCTGTATTTAGTTGTAAATGAGTGCTTTGTATGTGCCACTGTCTCTCCTTCTTTATTTATTTAACCTATTTTTTCCCTAGTTTATTAACTGGGTTTTTGTGCCATTGGCATCTACAGTTGTGTGAGACATCAAACGTGTGCAATATGTCACAAACTAAATGCAAAACAATAGCAACATGAAAAAATTACAGCTGCAGCATAAAAGGGATTTTATCAATTGTAATTGTAAAATATGTGCACGTCTGCTTTGTTATGGTGTATTATTCTCACTGACTGTAATGAAAGTGTCTCAAGGAGCTGACTAGGGGTGTTTTGTAGCTTTCTAGAGGTGGAATTCATAAAGATTTTCTTGCAAATGTAAAGTATCTCATTTTGTGGGCTGAGTCTTATTATTGTATAGCTAATAATGTTGTCTCATTTTTTATTTTAATTCTTTTACTATTTCCTGTTTTTTTTTTCCATATGTTAGTGTGGACTGTTTTACAGAGTTTTATGTTTTAATTAGTGTGTACTGTAACATTTTGAAGGTGTCTTTGTGATGCCCGAATCCTTTACAGTAAAATTTATTCTGTGCATTAAGAGGCAAATGTTTACAACAAATGCAATGCATATAATAATAATAATAATAATAATAATAATAATAATAAAAGGACATGAAACCCAACAATTTTCTTTTGGGATTCATACAGAGCATATATATTTTACAAAAATTAAATTTACTTTTATTATTACATTTACTATGTTCTCCTGGTATTCTTTGAAGAAGAGATACTAAGATAGGTAGTGTGCCCATTTCTGGAACAGTGCGTGACAGGGAACATTGCTGCTACCTACTGTTCTTGCAAATGTATAAAATAGTTATAAAACTACTTCTATGTATTGTTCCGGTCACATGCGTCACCTACATTCTCATGACTGCTTTTCAACAAAGGATACCAAGAAAAAAAAGCTAGTTTGATAATAGAAGTAAATTAAAAAGTTTTTTTTTTAAATCTTTATTTTTAAAAGAATAGTTTCAACGGTTTACTTTGATGTAATAGCAAGAACTATCCCCTTACTCACAAAGCCAATTTGTATATCCCAGAGAGAGCAGTCCTTATTGCACTGACCTCTGATGCTTTAGCCTTGGAGACTACAAGATACAAGATATGTTTGTTTTCTCCCTAATCTCTGCAGTCTCCACAATCAAACTGTTATTTTTCTCAAATGCCTTTTTTACATCTGCCCCAGTGCAAATATCTGAACTCTATACTGCAACTTAGAATCCTTAAATTAAACACAAGAATTTGTCAACTTGTGAAATATATATATATATATATATATATATATATATATATATATATATATATATATATACAGAAGCCCCTGGGAGTGACAGAGTAACAGGAGGGGGCTTTGACCTTAGGAGGAAGAGGCCCGTTGGGGATTGGTGCTGTTTGAGGAAGGGGCTGGCGCAAGCTGTGCCATACTTAAGGGGCTGAGCGGGAAGAGGCAGGAAGTCACTTGTCAGAAACATTGTGGTGACAACAGCTCTGTCAGTTGTTTCTGCGTGCTTCTTCCCGCTCAGTGTTGAGGATGGCACAGCTTGACGTCTTGCTGGGTCAGCTGAGGGACGCCGCTGAAAAGAAGGGTCCTACCTGACTTGAAGATAGGCTTCGTTCCCTGCTGGATCTGGAGGTCGTTGGAGGCGAAGAGAAGCCAGTGGCGAAGTTCAGGCCGGTCAGGTGCTCCAGGCCGCTGGTGAGATTGTGTCCGGATGTCGGGAGGATTTCCGGTGGCCGCAGAAGAGGAAGTCCATGTCCGGGTGCCAGGTCGGTTGGGAAGAGGAAGGCGGATCCCAGCTCCGTGGATCTTCAGGCCCAGGCAGTGCGGCGGCAGCCCTGCGTCGTCGACGGTGGTGACGTCATCGAGCCGGACCCGGAGCCCCGCCCCAGACAGGCCAGTGAGACTCTGGCTCAGGGTAAGGCGGCTGTACACAGCCTCGGGGGACCTGATGATTTGAGCAGGTGGCAGGTTAGGAGTGACGGTCCGGTGAGGCCAGATGGGCTAGGAGACAGGCAGGTAGCGGGGGATAGGGGCCTGCAAAAGGGTCAAAGTGGGGCTCAAGGAGTGGGGGGATTTATTGAAGCTGGGGATAACGGCTCTGGGGAGATGGGGCCACATGTGGAGGTGCAGATCCAGGTGGTGGAGCACACAGCCCAGGTTGTGAGGCCTCGTGGGGGTTTGGAGGGGGCTAAAAAGCGGTATATGTTGTGGGGGAAGGGTTGGTGAGGGCTGATTCAATTGGGGATCAAGGGGAAATGGGGGCCTGTACTGACTTGGAGGACCTCACCCTCTATTTAGATTCTTCTGAGGAGGACATAGTCCCTCCTACTCCTCAGAGGGGTGGTCCTCTACATCAGTCCACGATCTCAGCTGGGTCATTGGGGGGTTCCTGTGCAAGTGTAGGTTGCGGGGGGGAGAAGTGGGAATGTCACTGTTGAGGGTCCTGTTATTGTGTCTAATGCTGTTTCTATTGCAGATGGGGGTGTGGTTGGGCCATGGCCAGAGGTTTCTGCTGGCTGGCTTGCTTGTGGTGGGAGAGGACAGCCCGAGTGGGGATGCTTATGGCCTGCAAGAATCATGGACTAACAACATCAGGCTGGACTTGGAAGACGGCGTTCCTTTGGAAGGATGTGCTGAGGTACTGGAGGGGAGGGCATCGGTGAGTACGGCCAGAGGCTTCGGCACTGGCCTGGTGTGTGCAGGTGGGAAGGGGTCATTGTGCTGTACTTAAAGGGTCTGTTGGTGCTGTGAGATGACCGAATAGGCCGGGGGGTGGGGGATTGCCCAGTAGGGGCAGGCAGCGTAGGAGGTATGGGGATGCAGGTCAAGTAGGGGCCGGGGCTATGGCCCCCAAGAGGGGGAGAGGGGGAGTTGGTGACAGTGTTCTGGGCCTATCTACGGCGCAGAGGGGTATTAGGTTGTGAGCACCGGTGGGGGGCTTGTCACATGTCTCTGTTTTGCAGGCCGCTGGAGGATAACAGCAGATGGCTGCTACGGAACCTAGAGTCATCGGGTTCCAGAGCCAGAAGACTGTCACGGCTGCTTCTCACATGGATCAGTCCTAGATGTCGGAGGAAACTAGAGCAGGTATGGGAGGGACTGGCGTGGTGAGTCAGAGTGTTGGGGTGGATAAAGTGGGGGTTGTAGGTGCTGATTCTATGGCAGTTACGGTGGTAACAGGGTTGAGGGATTTGTTGGCCAGGCTAGAGGGGTCCAGTTTACAGGGTTCAGGGGGGGTCGCCAGTTCTTGGGTCCCTCCTGGGGCCTCTGTATTAAGCATGGCCGCTGGTGGGCCAGTAGGGGTTGGGCAGGGGACCGGGGAGGCAATTCAGGCCCAGGCAGTTGAGGTACCCCCCTTAAAAGCTGCCAACGTTGAGGGTAAGGGGGCAGGGGGATCGGAGCTTAAGATTGCCAACACAGCCTTGTCTTGGTCCTGTCTTTGCTCGATCGGCCCGTTGGGCATGCACCTGATGGCAGAATTGAGGGAAAAGATCTGGAAACGGGAATTCATTGAGTTGTATTCCCTTTTACCGCTTGACCAATCCTTTGAAATCCCGGAGGATTGTAAGAAGGAGGCATCCAAGAAGGAGGAGGAGGAGAGAAAAAAGCGGTATCGGAAGTTGCCAAAAACGTTTACCAATTGGTTCCAGGCGTTTGTCATCTATGCCAGTGTGTTGGCGGGCAAGTTCCCTGACCAAGGGGCGGTGTTATTTTGTTATTTGGACGAAGTAGCTGCCGCCCAGCCTACTTACGGAGGCATGGCTTGGTGGGCGTATGACGAGCAGTTCTGTCAATGCTTGTCTATCAAGCCTGAGATGAGGTGGGATGATCGGGATATGGTCTTATGACTTAAGATTATGACACCGCTCCGATCATCTCAGCCTTTTCGTGGGGGAGCCAGCGGATCTCCTCAGGGAGGGTCATTGGCAGCTATCAGAAAGGGATTCTGCTTCTCCTTCAATGAGAAGGGGTGTACAAGGGGCTCAACGTGTAAATTTAGACACGAGTGTTCGGGGTGTGGGGGGGCACATCCGTACTCCAAGTGTTTCCGGAAGAACAGAACAGATGGAGTTGCGGAGTTGCCTGACAAAGGGAACAACGTCGGTGAGGGTAAGTGGGATGGAGCATTGGCTCACCCATTACGCTAAGCAGAAGGGGTGTGAGGAAAAGGCGTTGCTGTTGTGGCACGGGTTCGAGTATGGTTTTAAAATCCCATCCACGGGGGGGTTGTTCATTTCCGGGGTAACCTAAAGTCAGCTAGGGAGTGGCCCAAAGTGGTGCAGGAGAAATTGGATAAAGAGGTTTTGTTGGGGCGCATGGCAGGTCCTTTTGGGGCCCCACCACTTCTGCATTTGCACATTTCTCCCTTGGGGGTGGTGCATAAGAAGGACCAGGGGAAGTTCAGGTTGATACATCACCTGTCCTTCCCAAAGGGGGGTTCCGTGAATGATGGCATTCCGGAGGATTTGGCTTAGGTGTCATATACATCCTTTGATCTGGCTGTCAAACTGGTGAAGGAGGCGGGTCATTTGGCTTTGTTGGCAAAGGTTGATGTCAAAGCGGCTTTCTGGTTGCTGCCGGTTCATCCTTCTTCCCATAATCTGCTGGGTTGTTGCTTTGATGGGGCCTATTATGTGGGCCTTTGCCTCCCTATAGGGTGTTCCATCTCCTGCTCCTTGTTTGAGTGTTTCAGCTCTTTCTTGGAGTGGGTGGTGAGGGTCCAGTCGGGGTTGTCGTCGGTAGTCCACTACCTCGATGACTTTCTTTTTGTGGGCCCGGCCGGATCGGATGTTTGCGTAAAGCTGAGGGACTGTTTTTCTTTGGTGGCTGCAGAGTTTGGGGTTCCCAATGCCGAAGAGAAGTCTGAGGACCCAGTGATGGCCCTCAATTTTTTGGGAATGACTATTGATTTGGTCAGGATGGAGTGTAGGTTGCCGCAGGAGAAGATTGAGGATTTAGTGGGCATGATTCGTCAGTTTCTCGGCTTGTCCAAGGTGACCTTCAGGGACATTCAGTCCCTCCTGGGGAAGTTGAATTTTGCCTGTAGAATCATTCCCATTGGTAGAGTGTTCTCCAGCAGAATGTCGCAGGCTACAGCTGGTGTCCATAAGCCTCATCACTTTGTGAGGGTGACGAGAGAGCAAAAAGATGATTTGTTGGTATGGTTGCGGTTCCTGAAGGATTTTAATGGGGCGTCGTTGTTCATGGAGGCCCACGTGTCTAACATTGATTTAGATTTGGTGACTGATGCGGCCAGGGGGGGGGCGGGTTTGGGGCATATTTCCAGGGACACTGGTGTGCGGCTGCTTGGCCGCAAGCCTGGGTTGGGCTGGATTTAATTCATAACCTGGTGTTCCTGGAGCTGTTCCCCATCCTAGTAGCATTGTTTGTCTGGGAGGGGGAGTTGGTGAACAAATCTATACTGTTTCACACAGATAATATGGGTGTGATCGCGGCGGTTAATACGTTGTCGGCTTCATCCCCCCCCAGTTTTGCATTTGCTGAGGGTGCTAGTTTTGCAATGTCTATGCATGAATGTTCTGGTTAGGGCCAAGCACATTCCTGGGAAGTGTAATCTGATTGCAGATGCTTTATCTCGATTGCAGTGGAATCGTTTTTGGGAGCTGGCCCCCCAGGCGGATGCGGTGGGGAGAAGGTGTCCGGATCAACTTATGTGACAGTGTGGAGGGAATGGGAACATTGGTTGAAACAGGCTGGAGTTAGAAAAGGAGTTGACGATGTTACCGGCTGCCTGTTGGAATGGTTGTGGCATTGGGGTGGTATGGGTTTGTCAGCAGCTAGTATGGACAAGAGGTTGTCTGCATTAGCTTTCAGGTTTAGTTTGTTGGGTATGGGGGATGTGACCAATTTTTTTTGGGTTCGTCAAGTTCTCAAGGGCCTGAAGAAGAAGAGTAAGAGTATTGATCATAGGAGGCCCATTACATTTGCATTATTGGAGAGGATTTGGGGAATACTGCCTAATATTTGTTTCTCAACATTTGAAATAATTTTATTTTGCACGGCCTTCGTCCTTGCTTTTTTCGGGATCTTTCGCATATCTGAGCTAGTTAGCCCAAGTAGGAGGTGGCCGGGCGATTGCAGAGGGAGGATGTGTTGTGGGGGGAGCAATGGGTGGAGATGTTATTAAGGGGAAGCAAAACTGACACATATGGGAAAGGGAAGAGTATAGTTTTATTCCCTAGCGGCAGGGTGGTCTGTCCCTGTCGGATCTTGTCACATTATGGGGCCATACATCCTACACAGGGGGGCCCATTGTTAATTCATTTGGATGGGTCCTTTTTGTCACAATATCAGTTTTGGGCAGTTTTGAAAGGGACTGTGGGGATGCTAGGGCTCACCCCTTCTGAGTTTGGGTCCCATTCCTTCCGTATAGGTGCGGCAACGGAGGCCTCTATGCTGGGGTTGCGGGAGGATGTGGTAAAGCGTATAGGGAGATGGGAATCCACTCGTTACAGGTCTTATGTGATTCCTGAATTGCGGGTGCTAGAGAGGGAGTGCTCCTGTTAACTGATATTCTGTGTGTTTTCTTTTATTCACAGGTGTGAGGAGCATGTGGGTGATGGGGCTCTCCTTTATTTACTGGGCCAGGGCTGAGGCCAGGAAAAAAATGGGCGGCCTGCAGTTGGGTTGTCCGGTTGCTCAGTGGGAGGTAAAATAGTTGGGGGTTCGGGGTATGCATTGGGAGAGTTTGTTGCCATTGTTCGTGGATTACTGTAAGCAGTTTCCTCCCCCGGAGGTGTTGATTGTGCATTTGGGGGGTAATGATTTGGGTTTTCTGTCACAGAGGGAGCTGGTTAGGAGAATCAAGAGGGATTTGGGGAAAATTAGGGATCTTCATCCCACTTTGAGAATTATTTGGTCTCAGATTACGCCACAGTTGGTTTGGAGGGCGGCCTGGGACTATGATAGGCTGGAGCGGAGTCGCAGAAAAATGAATAAGTTAATAGGTTCTTTCGTTAGATACCTTGGGGGTGGGGTGGCTTACCATCCAGATTTTGAGGTGGAGGGTTCTGGGGAATTTTATTTTATTTGAAGGACGGGGTACATTTTAATCAATTTGGCCTGCAGCTGTTTTTATTTGACCTTAAGGAATCTTTAGGGGAAATGTTGGGGTTGGCGGGACTGGGCTGATTTCGTCAGACTAGTCGGTGGCGGCGGTGCTAGTTCTCAGACAGAAAAGGAAAGGAATATGGCCAAGTGAATTGGGGGTTTTGAACAAGTTGCCTCTCCATGGGGTGAGTGTGCAGCTGGGTTATTATAGGGGCAAGGGGTTCCCTATTAAAGTGGAAGTGAGGTTGGTTATGGACTCAGCGAGTACGTAGTTGAGTCCAGTTTGAGTGATGGCCATGTTGCTAACTTGTTAGGGAACTAGCACCGCTGGGGATGTTACAGTATGGTATTAAATGGGTTTAAGGTCTAAGTTATTTAAGAACATTGTGTATGTGCGGTTTAAAGGTTGTATTTATTAATAATTAAAGGTTATGGTTATTTAATAAAAGTGCTGCGGCCAATTTTGTACCAAGGTTATGTGTCCCGTGTTTTATTCAGGTATGAAAAAGGGGGATTGTGGGTTTGTTATTTGAGGGGCCAGAGATTGATGTCTTTAAAGGTCAAGTATATATACATACCCAATAAATAGATGTAACATAACAGTATCATATTATTCTTTTTCATTGTCTCTTGCAATTTGTTCCTTTTTTAACTCTGTATCTACTTTGATAAATTGTCTCTTGCATCTGATGATCACTTTATCATTTTTCTTCAGATCGATGTTTATGGTAATTTTCTGTCTTGCTTTTCAAATGGTTGTGTATATATTTCAATATCTTCCTGTTTTATTTTGTGCACTTCTTGTTCCAATTGATCTGTTTGTATCAGTTGTTGATCAACAGATTCTTTATTTTAATCTACATTCCCCTTTCAATTGTCTGACCATATTTATTGTAATTCCTCTCTCTGGACCTGTAATGGAGTGGACCTTGTCAGGAAATGTAGAGCACAAACAGAATGATGCAGAATAAGTTTTCACTTTTAAACAAAAATCTTTACTTTCAGTCAGCAGTTCAAGGGTTAAACAACCACCCTTTTGTTGCCAAACAAGCAAAATAAAACAGTACACATACAAAGGCATATGCTTTAGATCAGAAAAACAAACAGACAACTTATATGATCATACAAGTTCTTAGGATAAAGCTTTTACCACAGGTTATCCAAGACAAGCTGCCTTATATATCCCTCTAACTATCCCCAGCTGTTGCTAATTGGCTTCTTGTAATCTGCCTGTTACTAATAGTAATTTCAGCACTGAGCTGGCAAGCCTTACAGCATTTTGGTTCTTTCAGGGTAGTATTTTTCCCTGTAGAGAAATTAACCCTTTCTAAAGGAATCAGTTTATAAACTCCATCACATACCTCCCCCCTCAGAGTGGACCTCTGGGGATGCTCTACCAAATCAACCACACCACCCTCCCGAGAGAGAAAATCAGCATTAAGGTTGTCCTTTCCAGGTCTAATAAGTTTGCAACCCCAAATACCATCTCATGAGCCGTGCATTTTTGTCTTTCATAGAATTAAGCCATTTCAAAGAATGATCAGTGACAATAGTAAATTGGTGGCCTAACAAATAATTGCGCAGAGTATCAACAGTCCATTTCACTGCCAAGCATTCCTTCTCTATAACAGCATAATTCCTTTCTCTAGGTAACAATTTCCTACTCAAAAACAGAACAGGATGCTCCTGGCCATCAAACTCTTGTGATAACACTGCGCCCAGGCCCACCTCAGAGGCATCTGTATGCAATATTTTTTAAAAGATTCAGCACAGGAGGGAGTCCATACTACCCTATTAGGAGCAGAGTTTTTTTTGTTAAATCTGTCAATGAGGCTGCTAATGAAGAAAATTGTGCAATAAACTTTCTATAATATCCTGCAAGGCCAAAAAAAGCCCTAACCTG
Organism: Bombina bombina; assembly: GCF_027579735.1. NCBI lineage: Eukaryota > Metazoa > Chordata > Amphibia > Anura > Bombinatoridae > Bombina > Bombina bombina. Next base: position 1,264,271,322 of record NC_069500.1, on the reverse strand, counting down.
TTTCTTAGTTTTAGGGACTGGTGAGCTAACCAAGGTCTCAACCTTGTCATGTATAGGTTTAACGCAACCTATACCCAATATACAGCCTAAATACGGGTTTCATTTTTACCAATAGCACATTTAGCAGGGTTTGCTGTGAGACCTGCCTCTCTTAATGACCTCAACACCGCTGCTACCTTGTTAAGGTGATCTTCCCAGTCAATACTATAAATGACCATGTCATCTAAGTAAGCAGATGCATACTTCCCATGGGGTTGAAGAATATGGTCCATTAACCTTTGGAACGTTGCAGGAGCACCATGGAAACCAAAGGATAAGGTACAAAACTGGAAAAGACCCATAGGCATAGAAAAGGCTGTCTTTTCTTTAGAGGCACTAGTAAGTGTTTGCCAGTAGCCCATAGTCAAATCTAAAGTTGTGATATACTTTGCTTTACCAAGCCTGTTTAACATTTCATCGACCCTAAGCATCAAATTATTATACTGAATTTAGCTTTCCAAAATCAATGCAAACCCTAACAGAGCTATCTGGTTTTGGCACCAGAATTACAGAGCTAAACCATTAACTCTGTGAAGGCTCTATAACCCCAAGCCTAAGCATGCTCTCTATTTCTTCTTGTACCACCTTTAGCCTCACAACCTCATTGCTTTTAGTACTTATATGGTGAGATATTAAGTGTGTCCTCCCTGGTAATATGGATAATACAGCCCATAAAACCTATACCAGTCTCTGTGCTTCATGTTGTTGAGCAGGACTTAGTTGTCCTCCCAGGGTCACCTACTTTTGTTCTTTATCTACATCCCTGATGTCTGGCCCTAAGTCTACACTGTCTGTTCTAGGAGCAATAAACAAAATTTTCCTCAGCCTTCCATGATTTTAACACGTTTACATGGCATATTTATTTCTCTTTTCTGTGTCCTGGCTGGAAAATGTCATAATCCACTTCCCCAACTCTTCTAAGCACTTCATATGGACCCTGCCATTTTGCAAGCAACTTGCTTTCTGAGCTAGTTAACGACAACTATACCCTGTCCCCAGGTTCAAATGTTCATACCCTTGCATTTCTATTATAACTGAGTGCCTGGGCCTGCTGGGCTCTTTCCAAATTGCTGCAGTCAAATTGTCCAATTCTTTATAACAGCTCTCTCAACTGTATAGCATACTGAAGGACATTCTGATCAGGATTAGACTGAGCTTCCAACTCTTTTTTAACAAGGTCTAGTATGCCTCTCGGTCTTCTCCAAAATAGCAACTCAAATGGAGAAAACCCTGTAGATGACGGAGGGACTTCCCTTATAGCAAATAACAACTATGGTAACATTTTGTCCCAGTCTCGTTTTTCACAGTCTACAAATTTCCTCAACATCTGTTTAAGGGGTCAATTGAATCTCTCGACTATCCCATCCATTTTAGGGTGGTAGACTGAGGTTCTAAGGGACTTCACTTTTAACAGAGTACAAACCTGCTTTATAATCTTTGAAGTAAAGTTTGTTCCTTGATCTGTTAATATCTCCTTTGGAATGCCCACCCTGGAAAACAGTTTAAATAATTCAGAAGCAATAGTTGGAGCAGAAGTATTCCGTAAAGGGATTGCCTCAGGGTATCTAGTAGCATAATCTACTATTACTAAAATATGTTGGTTACCTGATGATGTTCTCTCTAGAGGACCAACCATATCTACCCCAATTCTCTCAAATGGAGTTTCTACTAATGGTAAGGGTACCAAAGGTACTTTAATATGAAGCTTTGGAGCTACTAATTGACATTCAGGGCAGGACTTACAGAAATGTTCTACCTCCTTATATATGCCAGGCCAATAAAATATAGACAGCAACCTGGCTAGTGTTTTCTCATGCCCTAAGTGACCTGCAAAAGGGATAGAGTGAGAGAGCTGTAATAACTATTTCCTATAGCAGTAAGGCACTAATATTTGTTCACATAACTCTTCAGTTATATAGTTTTTACAGACCCTATGTAACAATTCTTCATGTATTATAAAGTGGGGAAAGTTCTTACTTTTACCCACATCCAAAACATGGCCATTGGCTATGACTAAGCTCTCATATGCTTTCCTTAATGTTGGGGCATTCCTTTGTGCCCTTCTAACATCCAATGGACTTGACAAAAATTTTGGAATGGGTTAATCTAATAATTTTGTTGGCTCCACATTCTCTTGTCTAACTTCCTCCCCTGCTATTACCTCTTGGCCATAACTATTTTTGTGTTTTACACTATTTTCTCCCCACTCTCTCTTATCATGTTTCCTTTGTTGTTTTGTTTTTGGGACCCTGAACTATAGTACAAAACAGCTCAGGGTCTTTAAAAGGGAACAGCTCTACTAATTCTGGGCACATTTCCTTTGCATTTGACTCCTCCATATCCTTGACATGAGAGTGGAGAACTAAAATGTACCCAGTCTTTCCCAACTATTACTGAATATGGAAGGGTTTTGGCTACTCCAACAACAATCTGTGAAGCATGTCCCTCTATCTGTAGATTAACAGAAGCTGATGGATATGGCTTTATGGCTTCATGGATGCACATTATAAACACTGACTCTTTCATTTCCCCACCTTCTAAAAGATCTTCATGTATCAAAGCTTGCATACACCTGGATTCAATAAGAGCATTAATCTCTTTACCATTCACTAATGCAGTGACTAGAAAACTGTCCAGGCTACAAAATTCCACCATATTAGCTGTACAACACTGCCCAACATAATTACACTCTATGAAAGGACAGTATTTAGCAATATGACCAGTTTCACCACATTTGAAACAGACTAAGGGTTTTTCCCTCAGCTGGTTGCTATGTACATAAACTGGTTTCATTTCTAACTGGTTTCTCTCTTGAACACCTTTAGGTGAGGGAGCAGATGAGAAAGGTTTCTCTTTAATAAAATCTTTATCTCTACTAGGAAAATTTGGCTATAATGTAAATCTCTTTTTCAGTGGACCATCCCATTTTCCCTTTTTCCCCACTTTTTGGGGATATCCTCTAGCATCCTCTGCTTGCAAGAACTCTTCTGAAATTTGGACAGCATAATCTAGAGAACTACGTTAATGTCTTGAGACCCATTGGAAAAGCCCACGTGGGAGCTGTGTAATATATTGTTCCAAGATCATCATGTCCATAATTTCAGTTAGTGTTCAAACTGAAGGTTTTAACCACTTACAGGCCACATCCTTTAGCTGTTTTGCAAAGATCCTAGGATGAGTTCCTGCAACAAAAACTTTACTTCTGAATTTATTTCTATAATACTCATCAGAAAACCCCATACAATTAAGTATAGCAGATTTAAGCATATCATAGTCCCCAGTTTCTGTTTCTCCTAATGCATGATAAGCTGCCTGAGCTTTACCAGTTAAAGGGACCGTTTACCCAAAAATGTTCTCCCCATTAAATTCTTCCCAGTGATTCATTTTACCTGCTGGAGTGTTTTACATTGTTTACAAGTAGTTCCTTTACCCCTATTTTGGCATTTGAAATAGCTGATTTAGCCTGTGGCATCCCAACCTATACTGAAAGTTTCTATACTGGAGTATATGCTATTGAGTAGCCTAAGTAAACACAGCCAACAGAAGAGATTACACTCTCAGTGGGGTGCAGGATAGTTAAGTAATAAAATAATAATTTTCAATTGTTCTCTCTAAGTATTGAGCTTTGGGATTTTGTAGGCAAATATAAGATAAGGAAGCAAGTCTGTGTACATAAAAGTCATAACATAATGAGATCTGATATTACCTGAAACTCAACCCATTGTAATAGGCTGTGGTTTAAGAGCACAAAACCAGATACTTCATATACACAAATAAACTGAAAAATGCAATTTCTCATAAATGTTATACTCTGCAGCTGGTATAACAAGTCATTGAACATACATTCATCTAAAAACAATTTTTCAGTGTACTGTCCTTTTAAGAATGGAGCCAGTCTTATAGCCCAAGTACCTTTCTGCCATTGCGCTAGGGTAGCAAGTCTCTCAAATGCTGTTAAGTAAGCTTTTGGATCATCCTCAGGCCCCATCTTAGCCAAGGCATTTGAAAAATACTCCCAAAGTGAGCTTTCTGTCACATGTTGTCCCTTTGTTCTGTCTAGGATTTGTTTCACTAGCCCAAGTTGGAAGTCCTCTTGCTGCAGTTGCACTTGAGCTTGCAATTGTTGTTGCTGTGTATGCTGCTGTTGCTGAAGGGCTTGCATTTGCTGTAACAGCTGGACCTGGAACTCCTGTTGATGCGTCTGCAGTTGTTGTTGCTCAGTCATCCACTTCAAAATAAATTCTGAGTCTATTATCCTGTAAAGAAAGCACAAAATACCTAGTGCAGACTGTCTGTAACTTCAGAAGGTATACAGATATGTTAGCGGCTTAGGTACTCTTAACAATCAGGCACATCTCCACTCCATACTTTTCCCCCTGTTAATGGAACCGGGTTTTCAATCCCACCATTGTCATCGTATGTAATGGAGTGGACCTTGTCAGGAAATGTAGAGCACAAACAGAATGATGCAAAATAAGATTTCACTTTTAAACAAAAGTGTTTACTTTCAGTCAGCAGTTCAAAGGTTAAACAACCACCCTTTTGTTGTTAAACAAACAAGCAAAATAAAAACAGTACACATACAAAGGCATATGCTTTAGAACAGAAAAACAAGCAGGCAAATTATATAATCCTACAAGTAGGATAAAGCATTAGGCATTTTACTACAGGTTATCTAAGACAACTCTCCCAGTGTCTTGCTACCTCCCTGTCTGAGATCCAAATGAATCTCTCCTTGCTTGCAAAAGCTGCCTTATATAGCCCTCTAACTATCCTCAGCTGTTGCTAATTGGCTTCTTGTAGTCTGCCTGTTACTAATAGTAATATTTTCAGCAGTGAGCTGGCAAGCCTTACAGCATTTTGGTTCTTTCAGGATAGTATTTTTCCCTGTAGATAAATTAACCCTTTCTACAGGAATAAGTTTATATACTCCATCACAGGACCATACATACAAGATATCATCTTCCTGATTTATTTGAAATTATTTAACTATTTTTCTACTGCTGATTTGCAACTCATGGGGCCCTATTTAATAACTCTCGGATAGACAAGGTTCTCTACCGTAAACCTGTCTGCCTGGCATTGAAGACAGCGCTCTAAACATTGCACAAGCAGCTACGAGTTGGAGTATAGGTTAGGAAGCAGCATTCATCAGACTTAACTATTTTAACGATCTACTTATCTATTTGTGCATTGTAGGCACTTCATAGCTCTACCAACAGTTTGATAAATAGAGCCGATAGTTATAATTTATTGACTTGTCATCTGTTGTGTTTTCCTGTCTCTCTATGCACACAATGTATTCTCCTACATTCTTCCTTTATAATCACTCCAGCTGCCTAATTTATTTCTTTCTTGGTAACCTTAACCAAACAGCGTCTCATCCTTTATACCGCTTGTATTTTTTTTTATAACAACTTATTCTGTACAGTGTCCCTCACAGTAATTACAATTCAGCATCCATTAATTACTTTTTTAGTTACCATTTACCATACTAAAATGCATGGTTTCTGAATTATGTATAACAATCATCTTAGAAAAATGTTTGGAAAGAGTATAACAATCATACTAATTAAAATTTTGTTTGCACAAAAGTATTGCAAATACCCAGTTATGTACAGGATATACATGCTGATAATTATAATGCATTAGAGCATTACAGATGTATTCTAAGAATCATAACAATTACTCTTTCTTCATCCCAGGAAAAGATTAAATAGTCATTATGGGATAATATTTAATGATATAAAATGAATGGTAAAATGGTTCTAATGTTTTTTTAAATGAAGCACAATATATTGCTATGAAACCGCCCATGTGAGTAATACTAAGTAAAATGAATGTATTCTAAATGGATAAACTGTTATTGGTTCAGAAACATTGACTGGTAGAAACAATATCTATCTATCTATCTATCTATCTATCTATCTATCTATCTATCTATCTATCTATCTATCTATCTATCTATCTATCTATCTATCTATCTATCTATCTATCTATCTATCTATCTATCTATCATCTATCTATCTATCTATCTATCTATCTATCTATCTATCTATCTATCTATCTATCTATCTATCATCTATCTATCTATCTATCTATCTATCTATCTATCTATTTATATATATAATCTGTTGAAAATGACACATTAAGAATGACTGTAGAACATTCACTTAAGGATTTATGTCCTAAAATGTCCTTAATATATATTGTGTTGAGAGGTATTGTTAATACTTGAAACAGCATTTGTTAAAGGGATATTAAGCAGTTGTCCTTTGGTAAAAACAAATATGATAAATCAAAGTTAACATAAAAAGAAACAGATTGTGTAAAAAAAACTTAGAAACTAACGGCTAGATTACTAGTTTTGCGTTATGGCTGGCTCGCTACTAACTTGCAAGTTATTTCCACCACTCACCTCCCTATAGCCCTGCTATTACAGGTTTGCAAAAACCCGGCATTTGCAGGCAATATGGCAGCGTTGAGCTCCAAACCGGACCCAAATACTAGCGCTGTTTTGAGCTGGTTTTACGTGCTCGTGCACGATTTATCCATAGACATCAATGGGGAGAGCTGGCTAAAAAAAAGCCTAACACCTGCAATAAATGAGCGTAAAGCTCCGTAATGCAGCCCCATTGATTCCTATGGGGAAAGAAAATGTATGTTTACACCTAACACCCAGAGTCTAAACACCCCTAATCTGCTGCCCTCGACATCGCCGACACCTACATTACACTTATTAACCCCTAATATGCCACCCCCGACATCGCCGCAACCTACCTACACTTATTAACCCCTAATCTGCCGCCCCTAACATCGCTGCCGCCTACATTACACTTATTAACCCTTAGTCTGCTGCCCCCAATGTCGTCGCTACCTACCTACACTTATTAACCACTAATCTGCCGTCCCCAATGTCGTCGCTACCTACCTACACTTATTAACCCCTAATCTGCCACCCCCAATGTCGCCGCCACTATACGAAAGTTATTAACCCCTAAACCTAACCCTAAGTCTAACCCTAACACCCACTAACTTTAATATAATTAAAATAAATCTAAATAAAACTTACTATCATTAACTAAATAATTCCTATTTAAAACGAAATATTTACCTATAAAATAAACCCTAAGATAGCTTTAATATAACTAATATTTACATTGTAGCTATCTTCGTTTTTTTGTTTTTTTTCACAGCTAAGTTTGTATTTATTTTAACTTGGTAGAATAGTGAGTAAATAGTTATTAACTATTTACTAGCTACCTAGTTAAAATTAATACAAATTTACCTGTAAAATAAAACCTAACCTGTCTTACACTTACACCTAACCTTACACTACAATTAAATAAATTACATTAATTAAATACAATTAACTAAATTACAAAAAAACAAACAAAAACTAAATTACACAGAATAAAAAAGAATTGATCAAATATTTAAACTAATTACACTTAATCTAATAGCCCTATCAAAATAAAAAAGCCCCCCCAAAATAAAAAAACCTAGCCTAAACTAAACTGCCAATAGCCCTTAAAAGGGCCTTTTGCAGGGCATTGCCCCAAATAAATCAGCTCTTTTACCTGTAAAAAAAAATACAAACAACCCCCCAATAGTAAAACCCACCACCCACACAACCAACTCCCCCAAATAAAATCCTATCTAAAAAACCTATGCTCCCCATTGCCCTGAAAAGGGCATTTAGATGGGCATTGCCCTTAAAAGGGCATTTAGCTCTTTTTCAGCCCAAACCCAAAACTAAAAATAAAACCCACCCAATAAACCCTTAAAAAAACCTAACACTAACCCCCGAAGATCCACTTACAGTTTTTGAAGACCGGACATCCATCCTCAACTAAGCTGGGAGAAGTCTTCATCCAAGCTGCAAGAAGTCCTTGACGAAGCCGGGAGAAGTCTTCATCCAAGCAGCAGAAGTTATCCTCCAGACGGGCAGAAGTCTTCATCCAGACGGCATCTTCTATTTTCATCCTTCCGACGCAAAGCGGCTCCATCTTTAAGACATCTGACTCAGAGCATCCTCTTCTTTCCACGGCTACTGAAGAATTAAGGTTCCTTTAAGGGACGTCATCCAAGATGGCGCCCCTTGAATTCCGATTAACTGATGGAATTCTATCATCCAATCGGAAATTAAAGTTGAAAAAAATCAAAATCCTATTGGCTGATGACTGATTGGTGTTTCCCATTTGTCTTAATTGTGATGATGAAAGCAAATAGCCAATTGTCCTATTCCTTCTGTAGGAAAACCTACAATCTGCTTGGACCAGACCAACCAGTCTGTCATCTGCTGCAAGCAACTGATAGTGCTTACATATTACTTGATCTGATCATTCTGTCCTGTACAGTCAGTGACAAATGTCAATCCTTCAAACATTCCCTCCTTTTTAGTTTTTATAGTTTAATCATTTAGTAGGACTTCTGTCCATTTTTTAAACCTTATTCATTGCTCTCTGGATATCATACATATGATAATCTGTAACATATCTCAGCCTAATGTCACTATCCCTTTAAGACTTCCTTCCCTGACTGCTGGTTTTGGGCAGTATTTACATTCAGCTTGCCTGCCTGCCTGATTAATCATTCATTCACCTGATTCCCTCAGCCTCTTTTTAAGCCTTTTCAGGTCTAATGTGCTTTGCATTAACTTTGAAGTTGTGATCCTGAACAACAGAGGTCTGTGACTGTTTCCTGCATGAATTTACCAACATATTCCAGCTACAGCCTTTTCTATTACCTATGCTTAAAATCATCAAATCGCAAGTACCCAAATAATTCCATTCTGTTTCCTGGACACTGCTACTTAACAAACTCTGAACTTTATTATAAATCACAAGTATACTTTTGGTTATCATCACTCTCTAATTACAACAACAGCATCTTACTCAGAACATTATAACTATTTCTCTGCTACAAGTTGTCATTGCTGAAATATCCTGCTGCAAATATGTTAACATATTCAGAACTCTGCATCTAAGTGTTCAGTTAAAAGCTTTCATGTGATTCTCCAATATATGCACACAATGGCCTAGATTTGGAGTTTTGCGGCCAAAGGGATGCGTTAGCTACGCATACTTTTTTTTGGCCGCACCTTTTAAATACTGCTGGTATTTAGAGTTCACAGAATGGCTGCGTTTTCAGTGCGTTAGGCTCCAAAAAGGGAGCGTAGAGCATAATTTACCGCCACTGCAACTCTAAATACCAGCGTTGCTTACGGACGCGGCCAGCTTCAAAAACGTGCTCGTGCACGATTTCCCCATAGAAAACAATGGGGCAGTTTGAGCTGAAAAAAAACCTAACACCTGCAAAAAAGCAGCATTCAGCTCCTAACGCAGCCCCATTGTTTCCTATGGGGAAACACTTCCTATGTCTGCACCTAACACCCTAACATGTACCCCAAGTCTAAACACCCCTAGCATTACACGTATTAACCCCTAATCTGCGGCCCCCGCTATCGCTGACACCTGCATATTTTTTTTAACCCCTAATCTGCCGCTCCGTACACCGCCGCAACCTACGTTATCCCTATGAACCCCTAATCTGCTGCCCCTAACACCGCCGACCCCTATATTATATTTATTAACCCCTAATCTGCTGCCCCCAACGTCGCCTCCACCTACCTACAATTATTAACCCCTAATCTGCCGACTGGACCACACCGATACTATAATAAATATATTAACCCCTAATCCGCCTCACTCCCGCCTCAATAACCCTATAAGAAATATTATTAACCCCTAATCTGTCCTCCCTAACATCGCCGACACCTAACTTCACTTATTAACCCCTAATCTGCCGACCGGAACTCACCGCTACTATAATAAATGTATTAACCCCTAAAGCTAAGTCTAACCCTAACACTAACACCCCCCTAAGATAAATATAATTTAAATCTAACGAAATAAATTAACTCTTATTAAATAAATTATTCCTATTTAAAGCTAAATACTTACCTGTAAAATAAACCCTAATATAGCTACAATATAACAAATAATTATATTGTAGCTATTTTAGGATTAATATTTATTTTACAGGCAACTTTGTATTTATTTTAACCAGGTACAATAGCTATTAAATAGTTATTTACTAGTTAATAGCTACCTAGTTAAAATAATTACAAAATTACCTGTAAAATAAATCCTAACCTAAGTTACAATTAAACCTAACACTACACTATCAATAAATTAATTAAATACAATACCTACAATTATCTACAATTAAACCTAACACTACACTATCAATAAATTAATTAAATACAATACCTACAAATAAATACAATTAAATAAACTAACTAAAGTACAAAAAATAAAAAATAACTAAGTTACAAAAAATAAAAAAATATTTACAAACATTAGAAAAATATTACAATTTTAAACTAATTACACCTACTCTAAGCCCCCTAATAAGATAACAAAGCCCCCAAAATAAAAAAATGCCCTACCTTATTCTAAATTAAAAAAGTTCAAAGCTCTTTTACCTTACCAGCCCTGAAAAGGGCCATTTGCGGGGCATGCCCCAAATAATTCAACTCTTTTGCCTGTAAAAAAAACACATACAATACCCCCCAGCATTACAACCCACCACCCACATACCCCTAATCTAACCCAAACCCCCCTTAAATAAACCTAACACTAAGCCCCTGAAGATCTCCCTACCATGTATTCACCACACCGGGTTCACCGATCGGTCCAGAAGAGCCTCCGATGTCTTCATCCAAGCCCAAGTGGGGGCTGAAGAATGACGTCCATCCTCCGGCTGAAGTCTTGATCCAAGCGGCAAATGAAGAAGTCCATCTTCGGAAAGAAATCTTCATCCTATCCGGGCAGAAGAGGACATCTGGACCGGCAAACATCTTCATCCAAGCCACATCTTCTATGTTGTTCCATCCGATGACGAGCGGCTGATCTTGAAGACCTCCGGCACGGATCCATCCTCTTCGTTCGACGTCCAACTGAAGAATGAAGGTTCCTTTAAGGGACATCATCCAAGATGGTGTCCCTCGAATTCCGATTGGCTGATAGGATTCTATCAGCCAATCGGAATTAAGGTAGGAAAATTCTGATTGGCTGATGGAATCAGCCAATCAGATTCAAGTTCAATCCGATTGGCTGATTGGATCAGCCAATCAGATTGAGCTCACATTCTATTGGCTGATCGGAACAGCCAATAGAATGCGAGCTCAATCTGATTGGCTGATTGGATCAGCCAATCGGATTGAACTTGAATCTGATTGGCTGATTCCATCAGCCAATCAGAATTTTCCTACCTTAATTCCGATTGGCTGATAGAATCCTATCAGCCAATCGGAATTCGAGGGACGCCATCTTGGATGACGTCCCTTAAAGGAACCTTCATTCTTCAGTTGGACGTCGAACGAAGAGGATGGATCCGCGCTGGAGGTCTTCAAGATCAGCCGCTTGTCATCGGATGGAACAACATAGAAGATGCGGCTTGGATGAAGATGTTTGCCAGTCCGGATGTCCTCTTCTGCCCGGATAGGATGAAGATTTCTTCCCGAAGATGGACTTCTTCATTTGCCGCTTGGATCAAGACTTCAGCCGGAGGATGGACGTCACTCTTTAGCCCCCACTTGGGCTTGGATGAAGACATCGGAGGCTCTTCTGGACCGATCAGTGAACCCGGTGTGGTGAATACAAGGTAGGGAGATCTTCAGGGGCTTAGTGTTAGGTTTATTTAAGGGGGTTTTGGGTTAGATTAGGGGTATGTGGGTGGTGGGTTGTAATGTTGGGGGGGTATTGTATGTGTTTTTTTTACAGGCAAAAGAGCTGAATCCTTTGGGGCATGCCCCGCAAATGGCCCTTTTCAGGGCTGGTAAGGTAAAAGAGCTTTGAACTTTTTTAATTTAGAATAGGGTAGGGCATTTTTTTATTTTGGGGGACTTTGTTATTTTATTAGGGGGCTTAGAGTAGGTGTAATTAGTTTAAAATTGTTGTAATATTTTTCTAATGTTTGTAAATATTTTTTTATTTTTTGTAACTTAGTTATTTTTTATTTTTTGTACTTTAGTTAGTTTATTTAATTGTATTTATTTGTAGGTATTGTATTTAATTAATTTATTGATAGTGTAGTGTTAGGTTTAATTGTAGATAATTGTAGGTATTGTAATTAATTAATTTATTTATAGTGTAGTGTTAGGTTTAATTGTAACTTAGGTTAGGATTTATTTTACAGGTAATTTTGTAATTATTTTAACTAGGTAGCTATTAAATTGTAAATAACTATTTAATAGCTATTGTACCTGGTTAAAATAAATACAAAGTTTTCTGTAAAATAAATATTAATCCTAAAATAGCTACAATATAATTATTATTTATATTGTAGCTATATTAGGGTTTATTTTACAGGTAATTATTTAGCTTTAAATAGGAATAATTTATTTAATAAGAGTTAATTTATTTCGTTAGATTTAAATTATATTTACGTTAGGGGGGTGTTAGTGTTAGGGTTAGACTTAGCTTTAGGGGTTAATACATTTATTATAGTAGCGGTGTGGTCCGGTCGGCAGATTAGGGTTTAATAATTGTAGGTAGGTGGAGGCGACGTTGAGGGCGGCAGATTAGGGGTCAATAAATATAATATAGGGGTCGGCTGTGTTAGGGGCAGCAGATTAGGGGTACATAGGTATAATGTAGGTTGCGGCGGTGTACGGGGCGGCAGATTAGGGGTTAAAAAAAATATGCAGGTGTCAGCGATAGCGGGGGTGGCAGATTAGGGGTTAATAAATATTATGTAGGTGTCGGCAGTATTAGGGGCAGCAGATTAGGGGTACATAGGGATAACGTAGGTGGCGGCGGTGTGCGGTCGGCAGATTAGGGGTTAAAAAATTTTAATAGAGTGGCGGCGCCGGCGATGTGGGGGGGGCCTCGGTTTAGGGGTACATAGGTAGTTTATGGGTGTTAGTGTACTTTAGAGCACAGTAGTTATGAGCTTTATAAACCGGCGTTAGCCCAGAAAGATCTTAACTACTGACTTTTTTCTGCGGCTGGAGTTTTGTCGTTAGATTTCTAACGCTCACTTCAGCCACGACTCTAAATACCGGCGTTAGAAAGATCCCATTGAAAAGATAGGATACGCAATTGACGTAAGGGGATCTGCGGTATGGAAAAGTCGCGGCTGCAATGTGAGCGTTAGACCCTTTCCTGACTGACTCTAAATACCAGCGGTAGCCCAAAACCAGCGTTAGGAGCCTCTAACGCTGGTTTTGACGGCTATCGTCAAACTTTAAATCTAGCCGAATTTATTTAATGCCTAAACTTGCAGCTTGTTTATCACCTGTGCTTAATACTGACATACAGCTTTATATAATATTATGTACTGTGAACCTGCAACAAACCTTAGTTTGCATCTAAGTGTCAATCTTTTACCAGTTTACTCTGAAGCCTGAACATTCCACATTGCTATATTTTCCACTCATTGAATCCTGCAGCTACTCCTATTAACTAACTATAACTCACAGTGAAGCCAGATTATATTGTATACAAATGTTGCACTCTCCATTTATTCTACAATAACTTCTAGCAACTATGAATCACAGAATATCATCTATCCACGTCCAGGATACTCTTCCCCGGGTCAGGGGTCGGTGTCTACAAATCCCTACAACTGCCCCGAGGGTCTGTGTCCTGAGCACATGTACACCGGTTCATGACATAATCTCTCTCCCATATGTGTTTTTTCAAAGCCCTTGCATGTATGTCATATCTGTCTTGTCTTGTGCAATTTCGCTTCAACTTTATGAATTGTCCCTTTGCAACTGAATAAGGCATATGTTTTGAAGGACAACTATTCACGTGTTGTAAATTATTACCTGATGTTGGTTTTCTATATACTTCAGACTCCTCCAGGGAATTCCTCTCTGAACAAGGAATGTAGCAACCCTAGACGATCACATTGGGCAAAAAGAAGCTACTCCCAGGTGGTAACCGGAGCCCAGTACAAGCCTCTGAGCTGTTGTTCGTTCCTGGCAGACTGCTTTTATTTCTGTTTGTATTTGTATTATAACCCTGGGGGAAGTCTCCTTAGAGGTGATGGGGGAAACCAGACATGGACCCCTTGCCCAATGTGCTTAGAGGTACATCACTGACAAGGTCCAAAGGAGGCTGAAACGATCATCTGGGCTTGCCATTTCCCTTGTTCAGAGGAGAATTTTCTGGTATTTCAGTGCTGGACTGACCTTGTTAGTCAGGATCAGACTGTTATACTTCAGGGAAGTTTTCCTCTGTAAAAAGCATTTTTGAGCAAAAAGAATCTACTCCCAGGTGGTAGCCGGGCCATAGAATAAGCCACTGAGCTGTTGTTTGTTCCTGGTAGACTGCTTCTCTTTCAGTTTGTATAATTTGGAGATATGCTGCTCTCCTTAGAAAACAGACACATCTGACAATCATATCACAATCCAGCATTCCCTGTATGTGACAAAAGACTTTCTAATCTCAGAAATCACATGGTGATAAACTACATGATTACATCCTCTTTACATTACCAATTTTTAGGCAGGATATCTGTCTGATAGAAAACACTTACCTAGGCCTTTACAATTTAAGATCAGATCATTAACCAAGTCTTGACCCAGGGCAATCTAACAATATAGAAGTAGAGATATGTGCACAAACGTAACATCCATTATCAGTTAACACAATATAACTGATATATCTGTTAGCTTTTAAATCTTAATTATGATATTTCGGTATAGACACTCACAGTTTGTATGCCCATCTAAAAGGCTGGTAATCATTAGAAACAATTGTAGCTGCAGGTCCAACAGACAGATATTTCTGAGGAGGAATCTTCCCACATAAAACACCTACAGGGACCCTCATAACATATTCTTTTAGGATGCATGTTATCAGCATGTGGAAATGGTTATTGAAACCAAAGAAAAAAAGGGGGTACTAAGGCACTACTAAGAATTAACGTCAGGAATATTATTAAATGATAGTTAAATCAGCTTACTCAGCCAGCTGTAAGATAATATCTGTTATATAAAAGGGGGTATAGATTCAACATTTATCTGTTGCTGTACCTAAATGCAAATACATTTAACTCTGATTGAAGGATGAATATTATAGCCACTAATAACGTACCTATACCTTTAAGGTTGAACACTCCTTATATATGCGTTAACGTAATTATTTAAATATATAATAGCTTGTGCTAATACCGGACTATACCTTTAAGGTTACTTGCTTTATGTAAATGCCTTTACATACATATTATAGTAAATTCTTATGCATGGATATTACTGTAATGGCTTGTACCTATACCAGCCTATACCTTTGAGATTAAATACTGAATAAAATAGCTTTAAGTATATATTGATGTAACTGCTAGTACCAATACCGGCCTATACCTTTAAGGTTAAAAACTTGTTATAGAGGCATTTAAGCAGATATTATTGTTGTAGTAAGTACCTGTACCGGCCTATACCTTTAAGGTTGATAGCTTGTTATAAATACATTTGGTCAGATATTATATAATAACTTGTGCCTATACCGGCCTATACCTTTAAGGTTGAATATTGATTATACGTGCATTTACGCAAATATTATTATAGTAGCTTTTATATATACCGGGCTATACCTTTAAGTTAAATTGCTTATGTAAATGCATTTGAGCAGATAATATTGTAACAGCTAATACCTATACCGGCCTATACCTTTAAGGTTGTATAATCCTTATACGTGCATTAGTGCAGATAATGTTGTGATAGTTAAAACCTATACCGGCCTATACCTTTAAGATAGAATATTTAACATAAATGCATTTAGAGTAAATATTATTGTTGCAACTAGAGCCTATACCGGCCTATAACTTTACAATATTATTGTTTAGGTCTATATTATGATAAATTCACAATCTCCTATTAATCCATGATGTAAATAGTTAACTTGCAAGTGCCTAATTTAAACACATGCTGATCCTGCTGTGCGTTCACAATTCTACAGGTAAAAATTCTAAAGAGAAGCGATAGCGGTGGATATCAATATATGTTAAACCAACTAGAGAGTAAGATAAAACTATACTAAATTGAGTAGTGAAATACCGGCCTATACCGCTCGCTATTTTGTATTTTTCAGGCGAACTAAAATTACATCAAGCCAAATCCCCTAACATGTTTCGCCAGTAACCTGGCTTTGTCAAATGGTCAAATGTTAAACATTCTATCTTAAAGGTATAGGCCGGTATAGGTTTTAACTATCACAACATTATCTGCACTAATGCACGTATAAGGATTATACAACCTTAAAGGTATAGGCCATTATATGGTATTAGCTGTTACAATATTATCTGCTCAAATGCATTTACATAAGCAATTGACCTTAAAGGTATAGGCCGGTATATATATAAAAGCTACTATAATAATATTTGCGTAAATGCACGTATAATCAATATTCAACCTTAAAGGTATAGGCCCAAGTTATTATCTGGGGGGGTAGTTATCAAGCCGTCAACCTCAAATACGCTGCGTATTCCGCAGCGTATTTGTGGCGAGGCTGATACGCCTTAGTTATCAAAGGCTCGAGACCGGCAAAAGTAGAATTTTGTGACGTCAGCTTCGATCCGCCGGACTCAGTCCGACACAGATCGATTCTTACGTCACTCCAGATGTTCCGCACACAAGTGCGGCACATTCTCACTACTTTTGCTAGCTATCAAAAAACTAGCAGGTACGCGCGGCACTTTTACGGCCCAGCGTACCTGGTTTTCAAAGCGCCAGCCTGGAGGCGGCGGATCCCATAGGAATCAATGGGAGTCTGACCATAGCGAAAGTACAAGTTCGCTGCTGACAGACATCCCATTGATTTCTATGGGAGCTGTCTACACCTAACACCCTAACATGTACCCCGAGTCTAAACACCACTAATCTGACCCCCCCTACACCGCCGCAACTAAATAAAGTTATTACCCCCTAAACCGCCGCTAGCGGAGCCCACCGCAAGCTACTCTATACATATTAACCCCTAACCCGCCGCTCCCGGAGCCCACCGCAACTATAATAAATGTATTAACCCCTAACCCGCCGCTCCCTGAACCCGCCGCAACCTATATTAAATGTATTAACCCCTATCCTGCCCCCCCTACACCGTCGCCACCTATAATACATTTATTAACCCCTAATCTGCCCCCCCTACACCGCCGCAACTAAATAAAGTTATTACCCCCTAAACCGCCGCTAGCGGAGCCCACCGCAAGCTACTCTATACATATTAACCCCTAACCCGCCGCTCCCGGAGCCCACCGCAACTATAATAAATGTATTAACCCCTAACCCGCCGCTCCCTGAACCCGCCGCAACCTATAATAAATGTATTAACCCCTATCCTGCCCCCCACTACGCCGCCGCCACTGTAATAAAATGATTAACCCCTAAACCTAACCCTAACCCTAACGCCCCCTAACTTAAATATTAATTAAATAAATCTAAATAAATTAACTCTTATTAACTAAATGAATCCTATTTAAAACTAAATACTTACCTTTAAAATAAACCCTAATATAGCTACAATATAAATAATAATTATATTCTAGCTATCTTAGGATTTATTTTTATTTTACAGGTACCTTTCAATTTATTTTAACCATGTACAATAGCTATTAAATAGTTATTAACTATTTAATAGCTTACCTAGCTAAAATAAAGAGAAATGTACCTGTGAAATAAATCCTAACCTAAGTTACAATTACACCTAACACTACACTATACTTTAATAAATTATTCCTATTTAAAAATAAATACTTACCTGTAAAATAAACCCTAAGATAGCTACAATGTAATTAATAATTATATTATAGCTATCTTAGGATTTATATTTATTTTACAGGTAACTTTGTATTTATTTTAGCTAGTTAGAATAGTTATTAAATAGTTATTAACTATTTAATAACTACCTAGCTAAAAGAAATACAAAATTACCTGTAAAATAAATCCTAACTTAAGTTACAATTAAACCTAATACTACACTATCATTAAATTAACTAAATAAACTACCTACAAAGAACTACAATGAAATACAATTACATAAACTAACTAAAGTACAAAAAATAAAAAAAGCTAAGTTACAAAAAATAAAAAATTAAGTTACAAACATGTTAAAAATATTACAACAATTTTAAGATACTTACACCTAATCTAAGCCCCCTAATAAAATAACAAACCCCCCAAAATAAAAAAAATCCCTACCCTATTCTAAATTACATAAATTTCAAAGCTCTTTTACCTTACCAGCCCTTAAAAGGGCCATTTGTGGGGGCATGCCCCAAAAAGTTCAGCTCTTTTGCCTGTAAAATAAAAATACACCCCCCCCCCAACATTAAAACCCACCACCCACATACCCCTAATCTAACCCAAACCCCCCTTACAAAAACCTAACACTAATCCCCTGAAGATCATCCTACCATGAGTCGTCTTCACTCAGCCGAGCCACCGATGGAACTGAAGAGGACATCCGGAGCGGAAGAAGTTAATCCTCCAAGCGGCGCTGAAGAAATGTTCCATCCGATGAAGTCATCATCCAGGCGGCGCTGAAGAAGTCTTCGATCCGGCCGATGTCATCTTCAAAGAGGCGCTGAAGAGGTCTTCTATCCGGGCGAAGTCATCTTCCAAGCCGGGTCTTCAATCTTCCTTCCGCCGACGCGGAACCACCTTCTTCACCGACGGACTACGACGAATGACGGCTCCTTTAAGGGACGTCATCCAAGATGGCGTCCCCTCAATTCCGATTGGCTGATAGGATTCTATCAGCCAATCGGAATTAAGGTAGGAAAATCTGATTGGCTGATGGAATCAGCCAATCAGATTGAGCTCGCATTCTATTGGCTGTTCCGATCAGCCAATAGAATGCGAGCTCAATCTGATTGGCTGATTGGATCAGCCAATCGGATTGAACTTGAATCTGATTGGCTGATTCCATCAGCCAATCAGATTTTCCTACCTTAATTCCGATTGGCTGATAGAATCCTATCAGCCAATCGGAATTGAGGGGACGCCATCTTGGATGACGTCCCTTAAAGGAGCCGTCATTCGTCGTAGTCCGTCGGTGAAGAAGGTGGTTCCGCGTCGGCGGAAGGAAGATTGAAGACCCGGCTTGGAAGATGACTTCGCCCGGATAGAAGACCTCTTCAGCGCCTCTTTGAAGATGACATCGGCCGGATCGAAGACTTCTTCAGCGCCGCCTGGATGATGACTTCATCGGATGGAACATTTCTTCAGCGCCGCTTGGAGGATTAACTTCTTCCGCTCCGGATGTCCTCTTCAGTTCCATCGGTGGCTCGGCTGAGTGAAGACGACTCAAGGTAGGATGATCTTCAGGGGATTAGTGTTAGGTTTTTGTAAGGGGGGTTTGGGTTAGATTAGGGGTATGTGGGTGGTGGGTTTTAATGTTGGGGGGGGGTTGTATTTTTATTTTACAGGCAAAAGAGCTGAACTTTTTGGGGCATGCCCCCACAAATGGCCCTTTTAAGGGCTGGTAAGGTAAAAGAGCTTTGAAATTTATGTAATTTAGAATAGGGTAGGGATTTTTTTTATTTTGGGGGGGTTTGTTATTTTATTAGGGGGCTTAGATTAGGTGTAAGTAGCTTAAAATTGTTGTAATATTTTTAACATGTTTGTAACTTAATTTTTTATTTTTTGTAACTTAGCTTTTTTTATTTTTTGTACTTTAGTTAGTTTATGTAATTGTATTTCATTGTAGTTCTTTGTAGGTAGTTTATTTAGTTAATTTAATGATAGTGTAGTATTAGGTTTAATTGTAACTTAAGTTAGGATTTATTTTACAGGTAATTTTGTATTTCTTTTAGCTAGGTAGTTATTAAATAGTTAATAACTATTTAATAACTATTCTAACTAGCTAAAATAAATACAAAGTTACCTGTAAAATAAATATAAATCCTAAGATAGCTATAATATAATTATTAATTACATTGTAGCTATCTTAGGGTTTATTTTACAGGTAAGTATTTATTTTTAAATAGGAATAATTTATTAAAGTATAGTGTAGTGTTAGGTGTAATTGTAACTTAGGTTAGGATTTATTTCACAGGTACATTTCTCTTTATTTTAGCTAGGTAAGCTATTAAATAGTTAATAACTATTTAATAGCTATTGTACATGGTTAAAATAAATTGAAAGGTACCTGTAAAATAAAAATAAATCCTAAGATAGCTAGAATATAATTATTATTTATATTGTAGCTATATTAGGGTTTATTTTAAAGGTAAGTATTTAGTTTTAAATAGGATTCATTTAGTTAATAAGAGTTAATTTATTTAGATTTATTTAATTAATATTTAAGTTAGGGGGGCGTTATGGTTAGGGTTAGACTTAGGTTTAGGGGTTAATCATTTTATTACAGTGGCGGCGGCGTAGTGGGGGCAGGATAGGGGTTAATAAATTTATTATAGGTTGCGGCGGGTTCATGGAGCGGCGGTTTAGGGGTTAAACTATTTATTTAGTTGCGGAGAGGTGCGGGATCAGCAGGATAGGGGTTAATAATTTTATAATAGAGGGCGACGGTATAGGGGGGCAGGATAGGGGTTACTAGGTATAATGTAGGTGGCAGCGGTGTCCGGGAGCGGCGGTTTAGGGGTTAATACATTTATAAGACTTGCGGCGGGGTCTAGGAGCGGCGGTTTAGGGGTTAATACATTTATAAGACTTGCGGCGGGGTCTAGGAGCGGCGGTTTAGGGGTTAATACATTTATAAGACTTGCAGCAGGGTCTAGGAGCGGCGGTTTAGGGGTTAATACATTTATAAGACTTGCGGCGGGGTCTAGGAGCGGCGGTTTAGGGGTTAGTAACTTTATTTAGTTGCGGGGGCCTCCCGGGGCGCCGGTATAGGGGGTAGAACAGTGTAGTTTAGTGTGAGTGCTTAGTGACAGGCTAGCAATAAAGCTGGGAAAAAGCCGAAGGGCAGCGAGATCGGATGAGTGATAACTGTCACAGTCCGCTGCTCATCGCCCCGCGGCTTTTTGACAGCTTTACTTGATAACTTAGGCGAACGTATTCAAGGTCCGCGGCGGCGAAGGTAGGCGAGCTTAGGCGGACGTATTGGGCCGGCGAAGCCAGAAAAGTAGACGGCTTGATAAGTAGCCCCCATAATGTCTGCCCAAATGTATTTATAACAAGCTATTAACCTTAAAGGTATAGGCCGGTATAGGTACTTACTACAACAATAATATCTGCTTAAATGCCTCTATCAAAAGTTTTTAACCTTAAAGGTATAGGCTGGTATTGGTACTAGCAGTTACATCAATATATACGTAAAGCTATTTTATTCAGTATTTAATCTCAAAGGTATTGGCTGGTATAGGTACAAGCCATTACAGTAATATCCATGCATAAGCATTTACTATAATATGTATGTAAAGGCATCTACACAAAGCAAGTAACCTCAAAGGTATAGGCCGGTATTAGCACAAGCTATTATATATTTAAATAATTACGTTAACGCATATATAAGGAGTGTTCAACCTTAAAGGTATAGGCCGGTACGTTATTAGTGGCTATAATATTCATCCTTCAATCAGAGTTAAATGTATTTGCATTTAGGTACAGCAACTTACAAGTAAACGGATAAATGTTGAATCTATACTGATTCAGTAGTTAATAGAATCTAAAGTACAGGCGGGTATATTTTGAATAAACTTTGATACTGATGCTTAATTCAGCATAAATTATACTTACCTTTGTCAATATATACAATTACTTGCAAGGAGAATCTCCAAGTGTCTATATGGATCAAGTATCCTATTGAATTCTCTGTACAAGCCAGTAACTTAAGCCATCATATTAACCATCCATACTCTCTGAGTAGACATCCAAATGTTTACTAACAACCTACATATTATACTAGTGCCCCACCGGCTCTATAATAATCAAAATATATTGCAACATTTTGTCTGTAGATCTCTGTATTCACATCTATCCGCATATTTTACAGGAATTTATCTATATATTTTCCCTTATAGGAATCAGACGTAAATTTTAAAAGTGTGTCTTTGTGTCAATATTTTAATGTATCTATTAAAGGTTAATTTTTAATTTAGTTTAGCTTGGTGCTCCCACCAATCTATGTCTTGAACTATCTTGTCCTTACACTAAATCTTCCAGGAATGAGAGTGCTATCTAGGTGTACTATAATATCAGTTCCTTACTGATTCCTTTTCGTTGGAAATGGTTATTATTTGGTGAGCATCATCACATTAGCACTCACCTAATTTAAAATCATTGGAGGTGGGGTAGGCCCTCTCCTAACCCCTCAAATACTTTGGGGAGCTTGAAAAACCTTATTTGAAAGGCCCAATATTTGCCTAATAAACAGTCCTATATTTGCAACAGTAATTGCAAATGCTACAAAACTGGATCTTTTTGAGAGGTTTAGCTCCCCAATGTAGCCTTTGTAATCCTGCTGGCTATATACAGTACCTATATGAGAGCCTATATTTGAAAGATTGAGGTTGTACTATTTAAATCATGGCTTTCATATTCCTGGTAACACTTGCTTTGCTGTGTTTGGTGTTAGGTCCCATAGCTCATTGTATGTGTAATTAAAAACACACCCAGTGTTTCTAATTTAAATTGTGAATCTCAGAAATAGAGTTCAAAATGTTGAGTTTTTAATCTAGTGAATTCATGTAAAAATGGAATCATATATATATTTGTAACCCCTTCCTTATCTATCTTTGGTGAGAATGATACAGGTTGGACGGTCACCTTTGACGCTGTGGATTCACATGAATTACCTAAGTCTCCGCTGGAGTAGGGAGTCTGGGACATCTTGATTAATGTAACATACAGTGCCTCCACTCAGTGATAACAATTCTCAGGGAACCCACAACACTGAGACAATGAGTTCCCCACAACATGCAATAATAAACAGAAGCAAATAATAAAGTAACACAGAATATATTTAAATGCAAATAGAACAACATATAAATAACATAACAGTCCCACACTTTGCAGGGTACCCTTTTCCCCAAAATACACTGCTAAGTAAAGTCCCTTGTGGTGGTGCACGTTGGGGCCCTTAGTAAGTTTCAGATATCTGTTTAGTGTGAGGGATAACTGTAACTGTTCCACTACCTGAATCCTCTTGTAGAATGTTCTAGAAAAGGTCTGGCTGCTTTCTTTTCCACTTAAGTGCTGACAGTCTGAAATGACAGCTCACTCTAGTCCTACTGTAGCTGCTTCTTACTGTGACATCAGGCTTAGTGTTCACAGCATGCAGGGTCCTGGATGCTTTATTTCCACTTAAGTGCTGACAGTCTGAAATGACAGCTCACTCTAGTCTCAATGCAGCTGTTTCTTACTGTGACATCAGGCTCAGGTTCACAGCATGCAGGGTCCTGTATGCAGCCTTTATCATCCCAGGCAGAATCACACACACACACATCTTTCAGCAGCCCTGAACAGCTCTGACTAAACTCTCCTCACAGGAAGTCTCTGAAAAACTGCCAGCCTCTGATTGGCTCTCACTACCATTTGATGCAGGGTTGAGCAAAGGGCAAAGTGCAAAGTGCAGTTAATCCCTGCAGCAAAATGACAAAGGGCTACATTCTCCCCCCTGTAAAATGCCTGCCTTCCACTGGCAGGGTAGATACATTAAATAATTAAACATCACTCTGGCACAAGTAACAAACTGATCTAATACAGCTGTGTTCCTGTACCTAACAATGTATTCAAGGTGTCAAGGGCATGTAGTACTTGTATGACCTTGGAGTGGGACTCTTGCCAGTATGTGGGTTCCCCTACTCGGTCATAAGTGAATAATCTTGGTGGACGCCTATGTCTTTGACTTCCTCTTGAGTCTCTTTGTGGCAACTGTTGAATTCCTCCAGAAGTAGATCTTCTCACTGTTCTGTTTGGAAAAGGTGCTATAGCTTGATGCCTAGGTCTCCCCATAGAATATGTATCCGTGTCAGTAGATCTAGGGATGAAGTTGGGGCTTTCAAGATTAAGATCTGACTGAGGAGAAGCAACAGGAGGGTCAGAAGCTTCTGGCTGAGCATCAGGAGGTGTCCACCACTCTTGATCTAAACCTGAATTGTCATGGTTTCCTTCACTAGAATTATCTGCTTCCTTCACTTCTGGTTGACCAACAGGTAACAAATGATTTCGATGCCAAGCCTTAATTCGGCCTTCAGGCCCTTTAATTTTGTATACAGGAAGTCCTGGAAGCTTGGAAACCACTTCAAAAAGGGTGCCTTTCCACCGGTCAGCGAGTTTGTGTTTTCCGATAATACCTAGGTTTTTAAGGAGTACCTTATCTCCTGGCTGAATTTCACTATGCCTGACTTTAGCGTCATAATGTCTTTTGTTATTTTCGTTAATCCGGGAACTAGCCTTCTCTGCCAGGTCATAGGCTCTTTGTAGACTCTGTTTCAAGTTGCAAACATACTGGTAATGTGGGACATGGGCTATTCCATCAGAAGAGACATCAAACTGAAGATCTATTGGAAGCCTTGCTTCTCGACCAAAAAGCAAGTAATATGGAGAATATCCTGTAGATTCATGTCTTGTACAATTGTATGCGTGAACCATGGCTTCAACATGCCTACTCCAGGTTCTTTTCTCTGTATCGTTAAGGTTCCCTAACATGTCCAACAGGGTACGGTTGAACCTTTCAGGAAGAGCATCCCCTTCAGGATGGTAAGGAGTAGTTTTGGACTTTTCAATGTTTAGCAGTTTCAAAAGTTCTTTTATGAGTCGGCTTTCAAAGTCACGACCCTGATCAGAATGAATTCGGCTAGGTAACCCATAGTGAATGAAAAACTTCTGCCATATTACTTTTGCAACTGTGGTGGCTTTCTGGTCTTTAGTAGGGTAAGCTTGAGCATACCTGGTGAAATGATCAGTCACTACCAGTACATTTCCTACTCCTGCTGAATCAGTCTCAATACACAGAAAATCCATACAGACTAGATCCATGGGGCCAGAGCTCTTTAGGTGGCCCATTGGCGCAGCTCGGGTAGGTAGAGTTTTCCTCTGAATACACCTTCGGCAATTATGACAATGCCTCTCCACAGACTCTCTCATTTTTGGCCAGAAGAAATGATCTTGCACCAACCCAAAAGTTTTGTCCACCCCCAGGTGTCCATGTTGGTCATGCAAGGATCTTAGTACCATTCCTCTATACTTTTCTGGTAATACCAACTGTCTTCGTCCTGGGTGATCATGATATTGAATGAGCCTATAGAGAAGTCCCTTCTCAATACAGAAACGGCTCCATTCTCTCTTGAATAGTTGTTGCAACTCAGCAGGTAAACAGTTCAAGTATTTTTGGCACCCATTCTTAACAGCTTTTAATAATGGGCCCACTGTTGGGTCTTGAGCTTGAGTTTGTTGTTTATCCTCATTACTGATGCTTGTCCACTGGGGCAGGTTAACTGGGTAACACATAGCCTCTGGAACTGCCTCAGCACTACAACTGAGTGAGTCGATGCATCTCAATTCAGAAAAGTTAACCCACCCATCTTCAGTGATAGAGGTCTGACACAATGCCCTTACTCCAGGGCCAGGAATTTCAATCCAATCTTCTTTATCTGTCTCTGGAGGAAGTCCAGGTCTCAGAGATAAAGCATCAGCTCCCACATTAGTAGATCCAGGCTTGTATTTCAATGAGAAGCTATAGTTGGACAAAGCTGCAAGCCAGCGATGTCCAGTGGCATCTAGTTTAACTCTGGTCAAGATATAGGTGAGGGGATTGTTGTTGGTCCTCACCTCAAATTCTGCACCATACAGGTAATAATGTAGTTTATCAGCAATAGCCCACTTCAATGCCAGAAATTCTAGTTTATGCACTGGGTAATTCTTTTCAGCTTTAGACAAGCTCCAACTAATGTAGGCAACAGGCCTCAGCCCCTCAGGATGTGCCTGGTGGAGAATGCCTCCAAGCCCTTCCATGCTGGCATCTACATGAAGCACAAATGGTTTCTCAAGATCTGCATATGCCAGTAGAGGAGCTTCAGTCATCTTACTTTTAAGTAGCTGAAAGCCTCTTCACAGGAATTAGTCCACTTATCTCCTATGGGTTTCTTGGAATGCAGGCTCTTCTGCTTGGCATTCTCTCCAGGCTCCAATTTCAGAAGATTGTGAAGACTTCTGGCTATCTTGGAATAACCTTCTACAAAACGACGGTAGTAACCGCAGAACCCCAAGAATGAACGTAGCTCTTCAATATTCTTTGGTCTTGGCCAATTTACCACTGCTTCTATTTTTGCTGGGTCTGTGGCCACACCTTCTGCAGAAACTATATGTCCAACATAAGTCACTGAGCTTCTTGCAAATTTGCATTTGTCAACTGATAACTTCAGACCTTCAGCTTGCAATCGATCTAACACCCTAAGCAACCGATTTTCATGTTCTTCAGGGGTTCTTCCAAAAATTATTATATCATCCAGATAAACAAGGCACTCTCTTGGACTTATGTCCACAAGGGTCTTTTCCATTAATCTCTGGAAAGTTGCTGGGGCCCTGGTAATCCCTTGTGGCATACGGGTAAACTGGTAGAAACCCAAAGGGCAGATGAATGCTGTTTTCTCTTGGTCTTCTTTTTTCATGGGAACTTGATAATATCCAGAGCGGAGATCCAATACACTAAACCATTTGCTACCAGATAGAGCATTCAGTAGATCTTCTATTCGGGGTAGTGTATACTGGTCAGGAATTGTTTGTTTATTTAAAGTTCGATAGTCTATACACAATCGCACAGAGCCATTCTTTTTCCTCACCACTACAATGGGAGAAGCATAGGGACTTCTAGATTCTTTGATAATGCCAGTATCTTCCATTTCTTGCAAGATGTTTCTCACATCCTCCACATCTCGTGGTGCTATACGTCGAGACCTCTCACGAAAGGGAGCAGAGTCCGTCAATCTTATGGTGTGTTGTGCACTCCTGCAACACCCTACATCCATGTCTTTAGTTGAGAAGACTCCTCTTCTGGTTTTTAGAGCTTTAAGCAATCTCTCTTTCCATTCAAATGGTAAACTTGAGTCTTCAAAATCAAACTCCAATTCTCCTGAGGAGTTGACTGCTGGTTCTATGGGAAGGGCAGAAATTGGGGTTATTTCCTCTAAGAGGTGAAGGATTCCCAATTCTTGACAATGATCAATATGGACATCTCTTGGGGACAGATTACAGACAAAATGCCTGTTGTGCCTTTCTGCCAATCCTTGACTTCAGGCATAATCATCCAGCCCTTTCGAATGTCCTCTTCAGGAATAGATTCTACACAATAGATCTGTGCACAATTAATCATACCCTCCGGTAAGGTGGGTACAGCTTTAACAGATTTCATTTCTCCAGGTCGTAAAGTCAAAGGCTGGGGGCCCCAGTAATGGAACTGCCCAGTCAGTGATTCTTGAGCTAATTTGTGACATTCGTGTCTTAGGGCAGGCTCCAATTCAGCCATCTGATTAATGGATACATTTCCTACCTCTTGCAAGTAGGATCTAAACAAGTTTCGAACCATACTAGTGTTGGTTCCCAGGAGAATGGAGAAACTTGATTGTTTAGGGGTAGGGCACAACAGAGCCTCCACATCCATGGAGCAAGTCTTTCCAGTGTTCAGTTGTGGGATAACAATCTGCACTCTGACTACTCCTTCTACTGTACAGGCTTGTGAACCTAGCCCTCATAAACTGACATCTTTAGCTGTGGCAATAAGTAAGTGACGTTGGTGAGCATCATAAAATGATCTGAAGATAATGGTCACCTGGGATCCAGTGTCTAGCAATGCAGAAGCTGGGATGCCCTCAACCATAAGTGATACCAGTGGCTTGGGTCCAACTCTGATACTTGCAGCTGTTTCCAGGCTCTTAATGTGACACTTCTTCCAATGAGTCCACTTTTTTTTTCTAGAAACTTTTCTGTTGGGTAAGGTATCTGTGACAAAGGTTTCAACCTGAAGAAGATCTTCTTTATGTGTACAATGGGATGCTATATGCCCAAGCCCATTACATCTAAAACACCTGAGAGGTATGTCATGTTTATTATCCTGGGTAGTTGAATTGATTGATTCACAATTTCTGGGTTGAGGTTCTTTTTTCTCTTTTGTACTTTTGATTTTCTGGGAACTGTCCTGAGCAGAGGATTTCTCAGGAGCTCTTATCCGTGAACGAGTAAGATGAGTCTTCTCTATAGTCCTTACTTCCTTCATTACTTCAGCAAAAGATAGAACCTTTTTAATACATAAAAGATTCTCCAAGGTGGCTGCACAGGAGTCTCCAGGTAGTGTTCCTCTAAGGAGCTGTTTGCACCGGTATTTGTCAATGTCAGATGCGGGAATGATCCCTTTCTCCACTAATGTTCCTACTATGAGTTCTACTCTCACAACATAGGCTGACAGTTTTTCACCTTTTACTTGAAATGTATTTGCATATCGTTCTCTCAACTGAAACTCATCTTCTTCCTCTGCATATGCAGTCATTATAATTTGAAGGAGCTCTGATGCAGAAGCTTGAGGATGGATAATTTGATGGTGCCTTACCAGGTCTAAGGCCGGACCTTTTAAACCTTCTATGAGACTTTGTCGTTTCACATCCTCAGAACAAGCCCATTCTCTAAGAAGCTGCAAAGTAGTGTCTCTACAGGATTTGAAGCACTCTTCTCCAACAGGAGTAGGGTCAATCCCAGAGAAAAGCTTCAATCTCTTGTAATTGTGAATGTGCTGAGCTTGGGTCAGTTCCACTGCTAATTGTTTAAGTACATTTGTTAGGGGAGAAGAAATCTCTTGCTTAGGAGAATCATTCTTTAGTCTCCTTTCACTTACTATAGAACTGCCTTCAGAATCATTTACATTTATATCATCTTCAGACTCACTGTCACCATTTTGAAATATCAGGTCAGAATCATCACCCTCCTCGTGGTCAGAATCTCCTTCTGGGTATACTATCAGGCACCCTTTAGGGTCTGCTCCAGGTATAGGGATTCTAGTTGTTCTTTTTTCTGGATTTATATCCTGATCCCCCTGAACAAGGGTCACACCATGAGTTCCTGTTTTCTTAGCCTGAACTATGGCAGGGTTTTCCAAACCAGGGATCAGTTTTAGGGCTTCTATAAACTTCCTCCGGCTGAGTCCAATAGGAGTTTGCACAGCCACAACCTTCTGGGGAGGAACCCTCATTATTTTAGCCCACTCTCTAACATCTCTGGGTGATGGAACAGGGGTCTTGCTTAAACACTTCTTACTGTCCCAGTTCATCTCAGCGTTGCCTCCATCTGTAACCCCTTCCTTATCTATCTTTGGTGAGAATGATACAGGTTGGACGGTCACCTTTGACGCTGTGGCTTCACAGGAATGACCTAAGTCTCCGCTGGAGTAGGGAGTCTGGGACATCTTGATTAATGTAACATACAGTGCCTCCACTCAGTGATAACAATTCTCAGGGAACTCACAACACTGAGACAATGAGTTCCCCACAACATGCAATAATAAACAGAAGCAAATAATAAAGTAACACAGAATATATTTAAATGCAAATAGAACAACATATAAATAACATAACAGTCCCACACTTTGCAGGGTACCCTTTGTCCCAAAATACACTGCTAAGTAAAGTCCCTTGTGGTGGTGCACGTTGGGGCCCTTAGTAAGTTTCAGATATCTGTTTAGTGTGAGGGATAACTGTAACTGTTCCACTACCTGAATCCTCTTATAGAATGTTCTAGAAAAGGTCTGGCTGCTTTCTTTTCCACTTAAGTGCTGACAGTCTGAAATGACAGCTCACTCTAGTCCTACTGTAGCTGCTTCTTACTGTGGCATCAGGCTGAGTGTTCACAGCATGCAGGGTCCTGGATGCTTTATTTCCACTTAAATGCTGACAGTCTGAAATGACAGCTCACTCTAGTCCCAATGCAGCTGCTTCTTACTGTGACATCAGGCTCAGGTTCACAGCATGCAGGGTCCTGGATGCAGTGATTTATCATCCCAGGCAGAATCACACACACATCTTTCAGCAGCCCTGAACAGCTCTGACTAAACTCTCCTCACAGGAAGTCTCTGAAAAACTGCCAGCCTCTGATTGGCTCTCACGACCATGTGATTCAGGGTTGAGCAAAGGGCAAAGTGCAAAGTGCAGTTAATCCCTGCAGCAAAATGACAAAGGGCTACATATTTTTTTCTAGAATTACAAAATAATGGCTGGAATGTTGTCGTTTACCAAATATGCTATAAAGTTAAACCAGTGTTTCTAAATTACAGGCCAGATTTTTAGGATATATGAAAAGAGCACAGGTGAAATAATCACCCGATCAGTAACCTGCTCTTTGCCCTGCTAGAGTGCCCTACGGACTGGAATTGAGAAACAATGAAACACAAATATAGATAATGACATTTAAAAAAAAATCTCAATGGTGGCTTTTTGACATTTTCAATGCATATCTGTACACCAAATTTAAATTTATAAAATTGCATAATCTGCTAAACAAATATTAGAGTCAATTCCTGGTTTCTGTCTGTCTGTCTATCTATCCCTCAATTTAGAGATAATGGATAACATGAAATTATGTTAGATTGCATGGGAGCAAAAGACCATGGGGTCAATTTATCAAGCTCCGTACGGAGCTTGATGCCCCGTGTCTCCGGCGAGAAACATTGTATCATGTCCGCTCGCACATTAATAAATTGACCCCCAAAACTTGGTTTCAGGAAACTGATCTGAAATGGCTAAATAGAGAATAGGTTAATAAACATATACAAGGAACAAATCAATTCTCAGATTGTACTATGTTCCCATTTAATATGTGTGCTTTTTAGAATCTGTCTCTAATAATTAAGAGCTAGGTACCAGTTATGGATGAAAACAAATACTCTACAAAATAAAAATATTAATTATAAGACCTTTATATAGCAAAATAGGTTAAATGTATATAATCCATGTATGTTTGCAATACTATCTTTAAAATGAAACATGAAAAGATGTTGCCTAGCAACTAATGGAAAATTTGTGGGTGTTTATCATTTACACAATGCATTTAACCAATGAAGTGCACTTTCAAATTCAACATTTCTTGTCAAGCAGCATAACCACAGTGACTTTTATGTTTTCAGTTCCTCTGCAGAATTCTAGCATAAATGAGGTGCACCTCCTTCCCTAATTTTGCCTGACAAATTGGAGGATAAAGGTGAAATGCTAAATTAACTGGCTATAAGGTTTCTATACTGAAGACTCAGTTTATTCCATATTTAGATATACTGTATTAGCATGTTACTAATGTACCTGTATGTTGATATCTACAGGGCATCAAAAACATAAGTTTTACATAGTTGGTTTAAGATTATTTTACATCTATGATGTATTGGATATAACTTTCACATCAGTGTTTCTATGTACCAAATGTATGACTTTACATATGATGTAGTCACTGTTAAAAATGTAAAGAGTGCTGAATTCCCTTGCTTTGGAAAAATTAGGGATAATTTACCTTTTTCCATTTCTCGCTTTAATCAGGTACAAATAAATAAATATATATATATATATATATATATATATATATATATATATATATATATATATATATATATATATATAGATATATATAATATTTGTGTTTAATACTTTTATTCACTTTGGGCAAGATTGCAAGTCGCGCAACAGATCAGTTGCGAAAACACCATGCACATTATGGCTTTTTCGCATTTAGGGTTGCGAAGGTATTATAAGTTGCAAAATAACTTATTTTGCGCGCGCATTAAGACACGTAATCCAAACATCCAAATAACGTGCGCTTTCACATATTCCCTATAGTAGTCAAAGGAGAAGACAAATAGAAAAAAACTAAATTCCTAATCTGTTGCACAAAGCCCATGACGTATTCTCATTGAAAAATGTACATGAAAATGCGAATATTTCATATTGCGAAAATGCTTTCGTAACGGAATATGTTCTATTTATTTATAAATAAATATTGGTCTTTCCAATCAAGTAAAAAAAAATTACTGTGAAAAGTGACGTTTCGTGGTCTGAGGAAGGGATACTTTGTCCCCGAAATGTCACTTTTCACAGTAATTTTTTTTTACTTGATTGGAAAGACCAGTGAGTGCAAGTTTTTTGTTTGTTGCTATATATATATGTCTAGATATCTCAAGATATATATGCGATTATCTCTTAAAATATTGTTTAATGTGCATAAGATTGTAATGCGAAATCTTTTCATAATCTCCATAGTTAAACATATCTCTTTACATATAAATCCATGTTTCTCTATGTATGTGTATGTTGTATGTATGTATTGGGTACTTGTAAAGCACGGCTAATCACCTGTAAGGGTCTCAAGGCGCTGTTCATTTTATCGACCTCGGAAGGATGAAAGGCTGAGTGGACCTCGCCGGGGATCGAACCTGCAATGTTGTCAATGTAAAATCCCTGCGTCTGTTTTTTTTCCCTTAACACCCGAGATCTCATATCTTTGAACCCTTATAACTTTTGTGTGCAAAAATATTTTTTACTAGACCGTGTTAATATGAGTGTAAGTGTGCTTTGTAATGTATTTTTGAATTGTTTAGTGAAACTTTTATGTTGCGCAAAACTGTTAACTACAGCTCTTCGAGCGCGGAAAGGATTGTAGCGTAAAAGGCAAACGTGCTCGCACAATCATGATTTTTCAAGACTTGTTATAGCTATGCAATGAAAATTGATTGTGAAAAGACCATAACACGCACAAAAAACTCATAACTGACGACTTGAAATCTTGTCCTTTGTGTTTCAAATGTCTTGTTCCTCAAGCAGAAGGTGATATGTTTGCTCTAGTGGAGAAAGTAGATAACTTGACCTTAGGAGATGTAAAACTGTATATGAGTTAACATTTTGGCCTTCACTTACCAATATGTGGGCAGACAAGGTTCCTAGGCATGGAACCTGTCTGTATTTGCTTGTGGTGAGTAAGGAAGCACCTGCTACTGTAATTTAAGATTGCACAAGCAGTTGACTAGGCAGTCTTAAGCAGTCCAATAGAGTTAGAGCAGGGTTTTTCCATCATCTCAGACAAATGAGTCCAGTATGTTGTAAGTTTGCCTCCTCTAATTTGGCAGAGAGTTTAGAAAGATTACCTCTTGCATTAGAATGTTTTGTTGCCTACATAGTCCAAGTCTTTCATGGTTTCTTCACAAAGTTATATATAACGAAAATTTACATTGGGGATTTTTCTCTAAGCAGATTAAAAATATATGTTAATTTAAAAAGAAATGTGATACAAATATATGAAATATGATACTGCTTCAAAATATACAAACATTTTCTAAATTTATACCTATTATTTTTAGTTATACTACATATAAAAACCTACATTTTACATTAAATTAACAAGTGTAATGTTCGTACAACGCTGTGGGTGTGTATGCTTGAGAAGCAACTGTACTAACCCTTTTTGCATAATTATTTTTTACTGTCCCTCTCTCCCATTCTCACCCCCCCCCCTTTTACTTGCTTTACCCCTTACACTGCTATGTGACATCCCCCTCAGTATGTTACACCAATCTGGTCACATGTGAAAACAAAATGAATTGTGTATGTGTGTGTACAGTTAAACGATAATAGCATGTTATTGTGTACAACAATATATCATTTTCAAATTATGCAGTTATTTTGTTATTGGTTAGGTTGGACTTCCTTCTATGGCGTCTGTAAAAAATGCATGAAAATGCAGGGAAAATCAATACACAATGTGAAAAACACTAATAGTACCCATATGTAATACATGTACAAATTAATCACAAAGTAGAAATAGAATATACATGTGAACGAAAAGTTCATTAATTAAATGGAAGGATATGTTCGATCCTAGAGGGATATTTTGGAATCAATGTCTTCAACCTCATCCTCAAATGAGATAAAAGAAGGAAAAACCCAACTTAGTGTAACTCTGTAACCCACTTGGAATAGACTGTGAAGTACGGACAAATGATTACTCACATTTGATGGAGCCAATTCAAGCTCAGGGTAGTGTGCACACCTACATTATACTGGTAGGCAAACAGTATCTCACACAAAGGTAATACAAGGAAATATTTATTAAAAATAGTAAAAACATCACAAATGCAGGATTGACACCATATAATAAAGGCTTCTGAATGACAATACAGTGGTTATCACTAATAGTACATGATTTGTTTTACTATTTTTAGACAAAAAAGGTTATCGGAAAATACTGAATATTTAGAGGGACATGAAACTCAACATTTGTTTCTCATGATTCAGATAGAGCATGCAATTTTAAACAAATTTCCAATTAACTTCTATTATATATTTTGCTTTGTTCTCTTTGTATCATTATAGAAAAGTATATTTAGGTATGCTTCTGGGAGCTAACTACTGATTGGTGGCTGAACATATATACCTTTTGTTATTTGCTAACCTGGTCTGTTCAGCTATCATCCAGTAGTGCATTGGTGTTCCTTCAACAAAGGATACATGTAAGATCTATCTGAATCATTAAAGAACAATTTTGGATTATATGTTCCTTTACTTTGGATTGTTTAAATAAACTGAAAAGTGCATATATAAAAAGATAGAATTGGAACAGAAAAAAAAACAAGTCACCCAAGCCCTATACAAATTTATGCGTTTCTTCAGAAACGCATAAATCATATCCAATAACCGATAGAATGGACTGTACGTCCACTCACATAATATATTTAATTACATGCACATATTGCCAACAACAATACATAGGCATCACGACACGTCCATTGAAGGACCGTATAAGAGAACATCTCTTATCAATAGAAGAGGAATTCCCTAGGACACCTGTGGCGAAACATTTTCATACACATGATAATAAACTTAGCCATTTTTCATTCAAAGCCATAGAACACATAACAAATAATCCATTAGGGGGTGACAGAAATAAGATGTTATCCAAAAGAGAAGTATATTGGATATTCATGTTGCAAACTAGAGCACCACAAGGTATGAACAAAAGATATGATGTTAATCTATATATAGAGTAAGTAATGTATGTTTCACTTCTATATCATAAATAACTTCCATATACTGCTTCATTAAACAAATACAACTAACAATAACACACTTCATATACACAACATCATATCTTAGGTTCACCAATTATATAGATAAAATTACTTTGAATCCAGTAATAATCAAATCAACAATACATAGGGTTCAGTCTATTAGTCTCTAACTCTCTCCTCTCTGTTCCCACCAAAGGTTTGCTAAAATTGTCTATGCTTTATTTATTTAAGCATAACCTATCCCTCACTAATTAAAAAAGGAATTAAAAAAGGAATTAAAAAAAGAGTTAAAAAATAATCTTTCCAACAATACTTCATAAGAAAATGTTTTTAACATAACTTATCCATTAGCCATATCCATCTAATTCTAGCATAGTTAAAACTATCAAGTTATGAACCGACTATTTAATGTAACCCAATATTTCCTCCTTAGGGTTAGATTTACAAGTACATTTGTAATCAAGACTACTATTCAGTCTTTCTTATAGTTTCATAACAAACAATGTGAAATATATTATACACAATATCACATTAGCTAGGGGTTCCATATAGAAACCATAGCCAATAGAGTGCTATTTTTAGATATTTTCTCAATGTCCCAGAAATGTTATTAATCATTTTAACGAATAATCATGTCTTGCATATTGCTGCTTCTTTATAGTAAGTTACATAATAGTTGTTATATAACTATGGCTTTATAGAGAGTTACATAATGTCTTCTCCCGACTAGTGATCATTTTTGTCCACTCTAACATAAGCAGATAAAGTCTACCATACTTACATGTAACTGTGCTATTCCTAAAATAAAAAAAGAAACACAGTGCTGAGATTTTAAAGAGAGACATACAACCCCCTTTTTTTCTGCAAGTGACAGTTTTGGTTCACTTTGACAAAAGCAGACAAAGCTTATTGTGTCTTTATTCAACTGCCCATTCATATATAATTATAAAAAATGGGAAAAATAACTATCTATAAACACACATACTTTTATCTGCAGCTCTCTTTTAAAAGCACCAAGCTATTACCTTTCCCAATTTTTAAGGCATAAGCAGAAGCATTGCAACAACTTCAAAGTCAATTATTGGAAAATTGTTTGCTAACAAGTACCTAGTATTTATATATTTGCTTAACATACCATCTGTTCAAGAGGGTACTCTGCTGCTCAGGACCACTAAGCCAGGTGTGCACGATATCAATAGAAAACCAATCTGTGAAAATTCACATCTACTAAAGGGTTAACAAAACACCACCCATGATTGGTCACTCACACCTTTATAAGGATCCTGACCAGCAGAGACCATTATCTCTGATGAAGCGCATGTGCCCATGCGCGAAACGCGTAAGATAGGAGCTTACCCTGTGTCTGATGATAAGCCTGCTCCTGAATAAAACTTATTTTCATCCACCTCAAGACTCAGCATTCATTTTTCCTCATTCGTATGCATCCGGCGGTAGGAGGATCCGCTGTAAGCTGAGTCTTGTCTTTTGAAGCTGTATACTGCATCTTAACCAAGACCTCTTGGAGTACTCTCTGTTCCGCTTTACTGCCACCATTCCATGGACTACAACTCTACCACCTTACAGGGACCCGTAGAGCCACGCAAGAACCAGAGCGACACGCTCACGCACGCTAACGTGAGGAGAATCCTCTCTCAGTGAGGTCATCGAGACCCGACACGCATAGACGCCAAGGAGCGGCAAACAAGCCAACAGATGCTGTGGAGAACGGACGACCTTGGGATCATACAGGAGGATCTACTCTCCCAAACTGTTAAGAACATTTAAGAACTAAGGCTCCATAATCGGGTTCCCTTTATATATTTCTCTCTGTTT
Organism: Bombina bombina; assembly: GCF_027579735.1. NCBI lineage: Eukaryota > Metazoa > Chordata > Amphibia > Anura > Bombinatoridae > Bombina > Bombina bombina. The sequence goes on along the minus strand of NC_069500.1, from coordinate 1,264,234,453 downwards.
TGGTGATAATAAGTAAGCGGCCTGGGACAGAGACTGTCATCACTGTCATCAGTGAGTACCCCTGACTTGGCATATAGTACACTATGATTACGTCACAATACTGGTGAACTCTATCAACTAAAGAGACTTTCCTAATGAGAGTGTCACTTACAACTTGCTGAGGATAGTAAGAATACTTAATTCCAATCCACATTAATTCAGCTATCACAGCATACGGACTTCCATAGTGCATTCATCTTACTTGTTGAATTGGGGCTTTTACATTGGCCCAATATCACCCATTGAATTGAAGGAAAGTAAAAAACGAACTGACAACCATGTGCAAGAACGTATCTTATTAGAACTCTTATCAGAATTACACATCATTTGTTTGTTTTTTGCCAACAGATAGTGTATTGTTCTATTATCCATCAGACAGGATAGTGTATCACATCTGACAAGTTTCCTAAATATTGCATATTTTACAGGTGTCATTGCAGGGGAGGGACTATTTGATAGTAGCTCTGTACTAACAGCCTTCTTGACTAACTATTCAATAAGCCCAGTTCTATAGTTTCAACATCCCTATGCTAGTAATTGCCTTAACCATCACATAAATTCATCATTTACACCTTCACCTTTAACTATATAAGTTTTATACCAATGAAGGTGTAACGTTGCAATCTCACTATCTTGTAACCCTGCATGTACGATTACTCACCCAGGACTCACACCTGCAATTAAGATATCTTACCAACTAAGCATACAATCTTTTGAACATCTTAAAGCAATTATCGTTATCACCTGCATTGTGAACACACTCTCACACATAGTGAGCCAGCTTCTAACCTAGAAACCATATCCCAAGATCCCTTTTCCAGGATCTCCAGCCTTCCAAGTTTCTAGTCAAACACAATTTTTCAGGCTTACCCCAACAATACCATTTATCTCTACTTATACACTAGTATACCAATACATATAGACACATTTGCTTACCATTATGGCTGAAAGTAACATTCTCACAGGAGTAGTAGATATAGACAGAAGAAAGCTAATAATGAGTACTGCACTTAAAGGTAACTCCACCAGAACAGATGAACCTTTGGAGGGGGATTTAACCAATATCTTTTCGGATTTAGAAAATAAGAAATACAAAGAAAGCAACCTTTGGTGGGACATAGAGTTCTTAGAACTCTATATTAATGAAAGAAAAGTCCCTAGGGGACTGAGGATGAAAAAGTATCCCTCCTTTGCATTAAATAACCAGGATTTCATGGATGAATGGAATAATAATTTGACCAACTGCTCCATCATCTTGATGAAACAGCTGTTAAAACATAAAAAAGAAGAGAGGGATTCTTTACTAGCACAAATAGAGGAGATTGTAGAGTCACTAAAACCATTTGAACAGACAAAGAAATATACAGATTACAAAACACAATTAGACACTACCATGCAACAATTAGATTCTACACTATCAGAAAGAAAAGTGAGCAAGTACCAAAGGGATGTAAAAGATTACGAATTAGACATCGTATATTCATGGCAAAAAGATAGACCAAATAGACAAAAGAGCCATTTCCAACATAACAACCATAGAAATAAGAATAAAAATAAAAACAAAAGAAAAGGTACTTTTAACCACACACCAAATGCCAAACGAGTTACATTCTCAAGTATCGACACAGACAATACAGAGGGATCACTGACTACAGAAGACACACAAGCACACACTTCTAATGAAGAAATAACTAGTCATGAAATCCCAGAAGGCAGACCAAAATTATCAACATTAGTACAAATACCCATCACTAGCAGTACACCAAAAAAGGATTTACCACTACGCTACCCAAGCAGAATAAAAAAGACAACACAAAAGAAGTAGGATCAGTAATCAATTTGTCTAGCACTACTCTCACTAGCTCCCAAATTAGTTTATTAAACAAAGGGTTATCTTTTGCACCTTCCACCAATTTTGATTTGTTTTCCACCATACTGGACATTAATGCTCTGGTTAGAAAAATCACTCTATATAAACACTTCTCACAAATAAAAAACACTACAGATACACAAGAGAACTGCACATTGTTAGAAAACATACCACATAGAGAGGCATACTCCATAGGTCTAAAATTTACTGATCTATGTGATCTGAACACATTAACTACACTGCAAGCGATCACACTTAGAGAAGTCAGCACTTATGATCCCATTCCCAAACCTAAAATTTCAACACACACTAAATCGTATTTTTACCCAGTACACAGCAGGAGTGAAGCAATAGAAATGTTTCAGAATCTTGTAGAGTTAGAACTTACTAGTCTGCACTCCACCACAGAGTCTGCCTCTACCACAATCACTAACCTTATGAGTAAACAAAACTTATCCATCAGTGAACAACAAGCACTAAAGTCACTTAGTAACAACAATGACATAGTAGTCACCTCAGCAGATAAAGGCGGAGCAGTTGTGATCCTCAATACTGAAGATTATAGAAGAGAAGTATATAGACAACTCAATGACAGAGAGACATACCATAAACTTACCTACAATCCTACCAATAAGTATAAACAAGAACTTCATACACTGTTAGATTCAGCAGTAGAGGAAGGGTTTCTAAATCATGAAACAGCAGATCATTGCCTGGTAGAATATCCCATCATTCCCACCTTTCGCATAGTACCGAAGATACATAAATCTCTTATTGATACACCTGGCAGGCCTATTGTAGCCAGCAGAGGTTCACTATGCGAAAGGATAGGTAATTGGCTAGACAACATACTACAACCTATAGTTAAGTCCCTACCAGGATACATACGAGACAGCACACATCTCATACAACAAATCCAAACCATTACATGGCAGCAAGACTACACTTGGCTAAGTGTGGATGTATCAGCTCTGTATTCTAGTATCCCCCATGAGGAAGGCCTCAAAGCCCTTACATACATGTTAAAGAGACACACCAGTTATCCAGAGGAATTTATCACATTTCTAGAAGAACTTACAAGATTCCTTCTTACACACAACTACTTTGTCTTCGAGGGGCAGTACTACCTCCAAAAATGTGGCACGGCCATGGGAGCCAAATTCGCCCCCTCCTATGCAAACTTATATATGGGGTATTTTGAACATCTGTATCTCTTTGGGGGTGGACTGGCCCTCGACGACAAAGTAGTAGTATATGGCAGGTTTATAGATGACCTGATATTCATCTATAACAAAAACACTGAACTTACTGTCCAGGAAATCGTTGATTTCTTTAACAACAATACACTCAACCTGTCATTTACCCACCAAAATAATGACAAGACCATCAATTTTTTAGATCTTACACTACAGCACAACGATGAAGGGAAGATTACAACTAGTACATTCAGAAAACCCCTGTCAAGAAATACAATACTTAGAGCAGATTCCTGCCATGCCCCACACATGCAAAAAGGCATTCCCAAGGGCCAATATCTAAGACTGCGAAGAAATTGCAGTTCTCTACAATTATACTTTAAACAAGCAGAAGAACTCACAAATAGACTCATATCCAGAGGCTACAAAAAAAGTGTGCTTCTTAAAATCAAATCCCAAGTAGCAAGGATAGATAGGGCCACATTATTTAACAACAAAAAAACCACAACAGGAACAATTAGCAGTAGCAATAAAAACTCCACATTTACAGAAGATATTTGCTTTGTAACAAAATATAGCAATCAATTCTATACCATCACAAAGATCATCAAGAAATATTTACCAGTTCTCAATAGTGATATCACTTTGAGAAATAAATTACAAAAACATATAAGATTTGTAGCCAAAAAAGCACCAACTATACGTGATAAGATCACACATAAATTTCATAAAAAACCTTTACCAACCACCAATTGGCTAACCCCCACCAAAGGTAATTACAGATATGGCCATGTACCATGTAAAAGTTGCAAATATACTGAAAAATGTTTTACGTTTAGCTCTTCAGAAACGCATAAATCATATCCAATAACCGATAGAATGGACTGTACGTCCACTCACATAATATATTTAATTACATGCACATATTGCCAACAACAATACATAGGCATCACGACACGTCCATTGAAGGACCGTATAAGAGAACATCTCTTATCAATAGAAGAGGAATTCCCTAGGACACCTGTGGCGAAACATTTTCATACACATGATAATAAACTTAGCCATTTTTCATTCAAAGCCATAGAACACATAACAAATAATCCATTAGGGGGTGACAGAAATAAGATGTTATCCAAAAGAGAAGTATATTGGATATTCATGTTGCAAACTAGAGCACCACAAGGTATGAACAAAAGATATGATGTTAATCTATATATAGAGTAAGTAATGTATGTTTCACTTCTATATCATAAATAACTTCCATATACTGCTTCATTAAACAAATACAACTAACAATAACACACTTCATATACACAACATCATATCTTAGGTTCACCAATTATATAGATAAAATTACTTTGAATCCAGTAATAATCAAATCAACAATACATAGGGTTCAGTCTATTAGTCTCTAACTCTCTCCTCTCTGTTCCCACCAAAGGTTTGCTAAAATTGTCTATGCTTTATTTATTTAAGCATAACCTATCCCTCACTAATTAAAAAAGGAATTAAAAAAGGAATTAAAAAAAGAGTTAAAAAATAATCTTTCCAACAATACTTCATAAGAAAATGTTTTTAACATAACTTATCCATTAGCCATATCCATCTAATTCTAGCATAGTTAAAACTATCAAGTTATGAACCGACTATTTAATGTAACCCAATATTTCCTCCTTAGGGTTAGATTTACAAGTACATTTGTAATCAAGACTACTATTCAGTCTTTCTTATAGTTTCATAACAAACAATGTGAAATATATTATACACAATATCACATTAGCTAGGGGTTCCATATAGAAACCATAGCCAATAGAGTGCTATTTTTAGATATTTTCTCAATGTCCCAGAAATGTTATTAATCATTTTAACGAATAATCATGTCTTGCATATTGCTGCTTCTTTATAGTAAGTTACATAATAGTTGTTATATAACTATGGCTTTATAGAGAGTTACATAATGTCTTCTCTCGACTAGTGATCATTTTTGTCCACTCTAACATAAGCAGATAAAGTCTACCATACTTACATGTAACTGTGCTATTCCTAAAATAAAAAAAGAAACACAGTGCTGAGATTTTAAAGAGAGACATACAACCCCCTTTTTTTCTGCAAGTGACAGTTTTGGTTCACTTTGACAAAAGCAGACAAAGCTTATTGTGTCTTTATTCAACTGCCCATTCATATATAATTATAAAAAATGGGAAAAATAACTATCTATAAACACACATACTTTTATCTGCAGCTCTCTTTTAAAAGCACCAAGCTATTACCTTTCCCAATTTTTAAGGCATAAGCAGAAGCATTGCAACAACTTCAAAGTCAATTATTGGAAAATTGTTTGCTAACAAGTACCTAGTATTTATATATTTGCTTAACATACCATCTGTTCAAGAGGGTACTCTGCTGCTCAGGACCACTAAGCCAGGTGTGCACGATATCAATAGAAAACCAATCTGTGAAAATTCACATCTACTAAAGGGTTAACAAAACACCACCCATGATTGGTCACTCACACCTTTATAAGGATCCTGACCAGCAGAGACCATTATCTCTGATGAAGCGCATGTGCCCATGCGCGAAACGCGTAAGATAGGAGCTTACCCTGTGTCTGATGATAAGCCTGCTCCTGAATAAAACTTATTTTCATCCACCTCAAGACTCAGCATTCCTTTTTCCTCATTCGCATATATAAAAAGATAGAATTGGAACAGAAAAAAAAACAAGTCACCCAAGCCCTATACAAAGTTTTTGCCAAAGAAACTTCAATGCATGGGATTAATAAACATATTTCAAAACAGTTTTAGCCCAAAGGAAAAATCCTATTTTTTTTAAGGAAAGTTTTTTGAACTACAAAGTTTGACACACTAACAATTCATTTTATAGATCTTCTGTTAATTAAATTGTTGCATGTTTAGTTGACCTAAATACATCTGTGATCCCTGACATTATCCCATCATGTGGCATAATCTATACATTACTGATAAAATGGTTTTAAAATTATGTAAGGATCTACAGAAAAATAACCAATAAAATCCATAGGAATTTTTAAAGATAAATAATGTGATACTTTTGTTTCTAAAGGTTTGTAATCAACCACAAAGTAAGAATGGTTAATGGTGCTTAGAAACAAGCATTAAAGTGAATGCAAACGTTTATGAAATACTGCCCGTTTTTTAAAAATACTATTTAAAAAACAGGGGCATTTTACAAATACTTACCTTCTTCTCCTGAAATGCCAGATCGCCGATCCCCCCGCCTGCAGGTCCCCTGTACTTCCTCAGCAATGACAAAACCGTCCTCCTCCATTTATGGCTTCCCTTCTAGGAGCGTCCATCTGGTGAGGCCACGCCGTAATTGGAGGAAGCCGGTTTTGTCATTGCTGTGTAAGTACAGCAGGAAGAAGCAAGCGGGAGATCAGCGATCCAGCGTTTCAGGAGAACAAGGGCACTATTTCCTCAAAGTTTACAATCACTTTAATAAATGGGAGTAGATATTGTTTATAAATTCTAATTGCATCATACATAAATATACAGACATGTTAGTAGAAAACATTTGTCACATGCCTACTGCATATGTTAAAATATCTTAAATTGACTCCAAAACAGATGAATGAACACACACAATACATGAATGCATTAACAAATTAATGATTGGCTACATTATTTAACCATTTTTTAAACTATACAGACAAACAGACAGACCTACAAAGTGAGAGATAGATAAATAGATAGATGATAGATAGAAAGATAGATAGATACCGTAGATAGATATTAAAGTCCATTGTTTTGGACTGGGGCATCCAAAAAGCTCATATAGGTGTGATGGTCAGTTGCCCCACATGCTTTGGCCCTTATAGCAAATGTGCTATAAATTAATCTGCCATAGCCAAATTGATGGAATGTTTAACCAGTTATTGCTTTTGTCATTCTTTAATTTCCCTAAATACTTAGTCAAGAAATACTATAAAGAGCAAATACTAACGCCTAGATTTAGAGTTTTTCGGTAAAGACCCGCGTAGCTAACGCTGCTTTTTTTCCCAGCGCACCCTTAAGACAACGCTGGTATTTAGAGTTGTCTGAGTGGCTGCGTTAGGCTCAGAAAAGGGAGCGTTGAGCAAAATGTACCTTCCCTTCAACTCTCAATACCAGCGTTGCCTACGGTAGCGGTAAGTTGGATAAACGTGCTCGTGCACAATATCCCCATAGGAAACAATGGGGCTGAGCTCGCTGAAAAAAACCTAATACCTGCAAAAAAGCAGCGTTCAGCTCCTAACGCAGCCTCATTGTGTCCTATGGGGAAACACTCTCTAAGTCTACACCTAACACCCTAACATGAACCCCGAGTCTAAACACCCCTAACCTTACACTTATTAACCCCTAATCTCCTACCCCCGCTATCGCTGACACCTGCATTTTATTAAAAACAAGTGTTATAAAGCGCTAAGGTCTAAAAATTAATCCAGGCCACTCCCTAACCACCTCTCCAAATGGCTATATAGAAAACAGAGTATCAAAATATAAAATGAGAGGGCGCTAAAAGCAAGAATAAATACCACACTTAATCTCTAAAAAATTATGAGTTTAATAAACATAATTAAACATATATATGGCAAGTAAAAATTACTAACATCAAAAAATAGAAGGGACGTCTCCCTATAGAAAATAAATCTTAAAAATACCACCAATATATTCAGAAAAAATGTTAAAATTCCATTTATCATCCGTATGTATAAGGACAAAAAAGTATAGTCAAATCGATGTAGACCACTGGTAAAAATTGATCCGCAAATGCTCAGGGACCAGCAGTTGATAATGATCCAAAAAAATGATTAACAATGTTGCATAACACTTTCAGTCATTTTGTGGCAATTCTTAAATAGATGAGTGCCTAAAGTTTAAAGACAGCGTTCCACCTTTTATATGCAATTATCAAAAGTACTTATGTATATGTTAAAAAGGGCGCTCCAGGGCGTCTTACCGTTTTCTTTTATCGGCTAAAAGCAGGCCGCTCAGCTTATGTAGTGAAGGTTCACTCGTGGTGATTGAGTGATATTCAAGCTTCCAGGTAAACTCCCACTAAGGTTTAACCGTCTCACAGCAAGCCGTTCTGACCACACTGGTGGCGGTTTCCTCTCGGTGGTTGAGCACGGTAATGGTCCGTGTCACTGGCTGGATCTGTCCTGACTGAGGTTAACACCTTACTTTGTACCTTTTAGTAACAACGGCTTCAGGACAAAATAGAAATTCTGGCAGCATGAAGTAACGGAGAATGTCAGTAAGTCCCGCACTTAGCGTGTATCACGCGCGGGATAAAAAGAACTAGGTACCTAGTATCAGATATTTGCTCTTAGCAGGATAAGCAACTCTCCTTCTACGCGTTTCACCCAGCTGTGGGCTTTCTCAAGATACCTATAGTATCTTGAGAAAGCCCACAGCTGGGTGAAACGCGTAGAAGGAGAGTTGCTTATCCTGCTAAGAGCAAATATCTGATACTAGGTACCTAGTTCTTTTTATCCCGCGCGTGATACACGCTAAGTGCGGGACTTACTGACATTCTCCGTTACTTCATGCTGCCAGAATTTCTATTTTGTCCTGAAGCCGTTGTTACTAAAAGGTACAAAGTAAGGTGTTAACCTCAGTCAGGACAGATCCAGCCAGTGACACGGACCATTACCGTGCTCAACCACCGAGAGGAAACCGCCACCAGTGTGGTCAGAACGGCTTGCTGTGAGACGGTTAAACCTTAGTGGGAGTTTACCTGGAAGCTTGAATATCACTCAATCACCACGAGTGAACCTTCACTACATAAGCTGAGCGGCCTGCTTTTAGCCGATAAAAGAAAACGGTAAGACGCCCTGGAGCGCCCTTTTTAACATATACATAAGTACTTTTGATAATTGCATATAAAAGGTGGAACGCTGTCTTTAAACTTTAGGCACTCATCTATTTAAGAATTGCCACAAAATGACTGAAAGTGTTATGCAACATTGTTAATCATTTTTTTGGATCATTATCAACTGCTGGTCCCTGAGCATTTGCGGATCAATTTTTACCAGTGGTCTACATCGATTTGACTATACTTTTTTGTCCTTATACATACGGATGATAAATGGAATTTTAACATTTTTTCTGAATATATTGGTGGTATTTTTAAGATTTATTTTCTATAGGGAGACGTCCCTTCTATTTTTTGATGTTAGTAATTTTTACTTGCCATATATATGTTTAATTATGTTTATTAAACTCATAATTTTTTAGAGATTAAGTGTGGTATTTATTCTTGCTTTTAGCGCCCTCTCATTTTATATTTTGATAACCTGCATTTTATTATTAACCCCTTATCTCCCGATCCGGACACCGCCGCAACCTACATTATAGCTATGAACCCCTAATCTACTGCCCCTAACATCGCCGACACCTATATTATATTTATTACCCCCTAATCTGCCCCCCCAATGTCGCTGCCACCTACCTACACTTATTAACCCCTAATCTGCTGACCGGACCTCGCCGCCACTATAATAAAAGTATTAACCCCTAAACCGCCGCACTCCCGCCTCGCAAACACTATAATACATTTTATTAATCCCTAATCTGCCCTCCCTAATATCGCCGCCACCTACCTACAATTATTAACCCCTAATCTCCTGCCTGCAACGTCACCGCTACTATAATAAAGTTATTAACCCCTAAACCGAAGTCTAACCCTAACACCCCCCTAAGTTAAATATAATTTTAATTAAACGAAATAATATTCCTATAATTAAAAATATTATTCCTATTTAAAACTAAATACTTACCTAGAAAATAAACCCTAATATAGCTACAATATAACTAATAGTTACATTGTAGCTATTTTAGGATTTATATTTATTTTACAGGCAACTTTGTATTTATTTTAACTAGGTACAATAGCTATTAAATAGTTAATAACTATTTAATAGCTACCTAGTTAAAATAAGTACAAAATTACCTGTAAAATAAATCCTAACCTAAGTTACAAATATACCTAACACTACACTATTATTAAATTAATTAAATAAATTACCTACAATTAGCTAAACTAAAATACAATTAAAGAAACTAATCTATAATACAAAAACCCCCCACTAAATTACAAAAAATAAAAAAATATTACAAGAAGTTTAAACTAATTACACCAAATCTAAGCCCCCTAATAAAATAAAAAAGCCCCCAAAATAAAAAAATGCCCTACCTTATTCTAAATTACAAAAGTAATCAGCTCTTTTACCAGCCCTTAAAAGGGCTTTTTGTGGGGCATTGCTCTTTTACCTGTAAAAAAAATACAACCCCCCAACATTAAAACCCACCACCCACACACCCCTATTCTAACCCACCCAATCCCCCCTTAAAAAAACCTAACACTAACCCCCTGAAGATCTCCCTACCTTGAGTCGTCTTCACCCAACCGGGCCGAAATCTTCATCCAAGGTGCGCAGAGGAGGTCCTTTATCCGGTAGAAGTCTTCATCCAGGCGGCATCTTCAATCTTCATCCATCCGGAGCGGAGCCATCTTCCAAGGAGCCGACGCGGAGCCATCCTCTTCATCCGGAGTCTTCGAACACAATGACGGTACCTTTAAGTGACGTCAACCAAGATGGCGTCCCTTCAATTCCGATTGGCTGATAGGATTCTATTAGCCAATCGGAATTAAGGTAGGAAAAATCTTATTGGCTGATTCAATCAGCCAATCAGATTGAAGTTCAATCCGATTGGCTGATCCAAGCAGCCAATCGTATTGAGCTTGCATTCTATTGGCTGTTCCAATCATGAAAAAACTACACTAGTCTAGGAGCGGAAAGATTAACAGATGGCTCCCAGGAATCCTCATCGTTGGAGTAACCCTTCCAATGTATCAAGTACTGAAGTCTGCAAGAAACTTTTCGAGAATCAAGTATACTTTCAACCTCATATTCAATATCCGGCGTCAGAGGAGGGTCATCCATGGTAGAGGAGTGATGAGTCCTCAGGGTCTGATAAGGCTTTAGAAGGGAGACGTGAAAGGTCAGATGTATCTTGTATTGGGGTGGTAAGATGAGGGTCACAGCATTGTCGTTTACTATTTTGGATACGGGAAAAAGGTCCGATATACAGCTTATTAAATTTCCGACTGGGTACCGTAAGACAAAGGTTTCTCGTGGAGAGCCAAACCAGGTCTCCAGGATGATAGGTAGGAGAAGCTCTGTGTCTGAGATCATAGTAATGTTTATGACGTAATTGAGCTTTTTTAATATTCTCCAAAAGCAATGGGAAGGACTCTGAAATGATATTAGTAAAGTCATTGATTACGGGGAGATCACTTTGTCTCTCGGGGAATAGGTGGAATGTCGGATGGAATCCGTAATTAGTGTGGAAAGGTGTATCCTTAATGGAGGTGTGGTATGTGTTATTGTGCGCAAATTCAACTACAGGTAGTAGCTGATTCCAGTTATCTTGTTGTTGGGTGGAGAAACAACGAATGTACTCTTCCAACCATTGGTTGGTACGTTCAGTCTGCCCATTGGTCTGGTGTGAAAAGAGGATGATAATCGTTGGTCAATACCAAGGGAAGTACAAAGTTGTCTCCAAAGTCGAGAGGTAAATTGGGTCCCTCTATCTGTAGTGATGGATGAAGGGACTCCATGTAATTTAATCAAATTTTGTAGTAATAAAGTCACCGTTTCCATACTGCTGGGAAGTTTGTGAAAAGGGACGAAATGTGACATCTTAGTGAAAAGATCAACTATCACCATGATTGTGTTGTTTCCATCAGAGTTAGGTAGGTTAACAATGAAGTCTATAGCAATCTCACTCCATGGCTTTTTGGGTATGGGAAGAGAGAGCAGATATCCTGGAGGATGTTTCCTATCTACTTTACAAATTGTGCAGGTTTTACAGGTTGATATTTGTTTCTGTACATCTTGTATCATTCTAGACCACCAATATGATCGTTTGAGCAATCTATAGGTCTTATTGACACCTGGGTGTCCAGATAGTTTGGAATCATGTGCTAACTCAAGGATTTGTAGCCTCAAATTTGGAGGAACATAAACCTTATCATGGAAATAAAGTATTCCATCATGATGACAAGACACGTTATATGCATCTTTAGAGATATCAGCAGCTTGTTCGTTTTTTAATTCTTGTGTGATATCTATGATACTGCCTTGTATTCATACAGGCTGACCTATAGGTTAAGATGTAATTGAACCTAGAAAAGAACAAACTCCACCTAACCTGTCTGGATGTGAGTCTTCGGTTAGTTTTAAGGTACTGCAAATTCCTGTGATCAGTGTATATGATGATTGGTTTAATGGTCCCCTCTAATAGGTGTCTCCAATTGACTAGGGTACTTTTCATGGCAAGCAATTCTTTCTCACCTACATGGTAGTTTAGCTCAGATGGTGAAAGTACACGAGAATAAAATGCTACTGGATGTAAGTGGTTGGTGGTTTTGGATTTTTGTGATAATACAGCCCCTATTGCATACTCCGATGCATCCACCTCAAGGGTATACTGAAGTTGAGGATCTGGATAAGCAAGAATGGGAGCAGTGATGAATGCCTTTTTAAGGAAGGTAAAGGCTTCATTAGCTGAGCTGTTCCAAACAAAGGGTGTATTACTCTTAGTGAGATTGGTAAGTGGCTTAGTAATGTGGGAAAACCCTTTGATAAATTTACGGTAGAAATTTGAAAATCCCAAAAATTTCTGTACATGTTTTTTATTCTGGGGTATGGGCCATTCCACTATTACTTTAATCTTGGAATCCTCCATTTGGATGCCTTTTGACGAGATATGATACCAGAGAAAGGTAATGTCATTACTATGAAATATACATTTCTCTGCCTTGACATAAAGTTTATGTGCTTGTAGATGTGATAAAACAGTCCTTACATGTCTAACATGTTCGGAAAATGTGTTGGAAAAAAAAAGAATATCATCAAGATATATCACAATAAAGGTGTTTAATAGGTCACGGAATATATCATTGATATAACGCTGAAATGTTGCTTTATTGGGCAGTCGTATTCTCTATGAGGGGGGAGAGATTCTGCCCCTGTTTTATTGAAAACTAGTGAAAAATGTTTGTACTGATGAGGGATTAGACCACCATCTTGGTTGATGTGTAATATAGTTTGAGGAAGTAGACATGTTGAGTTACAATATGGTGATGTAAATTCTATTTTGTTTTGTTTCCAATGTACCAAGGGTTGGTGCTGTCTTAACCAGTGTAGGCCTAGTATAATTGGGAATATAGGGGACGTTATGACATCAAATGATATAAACTCTTGATGATTATTCTGTATGTTAACAAGTATAGGTATTGTTTGATGTGTGATTGGACCATTGGAGAAACTATTACCATCAATCAAACGTACTGATACAGGATGTTTTTTCACAACAAGAGGTATTTTATTTGTTTTCACTATTGAAATATCTATATAGTTAGCGTAAGCCCCAGAGTCCACAACTGCCTCAAGGTTTAGTCATTGTTTTTCCCACTGTAACGAGATGGCAACTAGTAAGTATGATGGATTATGGGTAGACAGTTGTATATTATGTAAAGTACAAAGTGACTCACCAGATTTATGTCTTTTCAGGGATGGACAGTCTTTGACCAAGTGATCCTTGGAAGCACAATACATACAGAGTGCATGTTCTTTACAATGTAGTTTTTCTTCAGGCGACAGTGGACCTTTAATAAACCCGATCTCCATGGCTTCTTCATTCCCTTTAGGGCTATATGTCACAGGTCTTGGTTGGTAGTGTCTGACTGTGGTGTCATTTGTTTGTCTTTCTAATTTTCTCTCTCTTATTCTCCTGTCTATTTTAATAGTAAGGGCCATTAATGCCTCTAGGGAGTCAGGGAGATCAATTCTGACCAATTCATCTTTTATTGGGTCTGAGAGACCTAGCCTGAATTGTTTTTTTAGTGAAATCTGGTTCCATAGGGTATCTTTTTGCCAAATTTTGAATTCTGAGATGTAGTCTTCTACGTGTATTTTATTTTGTTTCAGGCTACGTAGTGTGTTTTCTGCAGTTAATTGTTTATGGGGGTCTTCATATAAGTTTGACATAGCTTTGAAAAATTCTTCTACAGAATTTAGTATAGGATCATCTGTTTCATAGAGCGAGTCCGCCCACGCACTGGGTTCTCCTCTCAAATAAGATATAATAGTTAATATTTTAATTTTTTCGGTAGGAAATGTTTTAGGTTTAAGTGTAATAAACATTTTACATGCATTGTAGAATTGTCTGAACATTTTCCTATGACCTGAAAATTTTTCAGGGGGACTGATAGGTGGTTCAGGGATGTCAGGAGGGGTGCTAAGTCCTTCCTTAATAATACCTTTTAATGTTAAATTTTCTACCTGATGTTCTCTGAGCCCCTGTGTTTATTGATCTACTTTATGGGTGAGCTCCATGACATGGGCCTGTAGATCTGCTGGGTTCAGCATTTTATCTTTTTTATAGGCTTGGTATTCTGTAACACACACTGGGTTAGAATTAGAGAGCAGCTATAGTTGTTATAGCATAACAATAGTATATATGTTATATTGTGTCTCACGTAGGTTATAGTAAGCATTGATCTGTGAATACCTACATATAACCTGTGTGAGTGGAATTTAGTATAAGATTTCCTTTACAATTCACAATAATTTACCTAGATAAGATGTATTGTTTTAGGTAGCAGCAACTGAATGAATTTGTGAACTATCTTAAGTAGTTTAAACTAACATGCATGTTATGTAAAAAATAGGCTTAACAATGTATGGCATAATTGAAGATAAATGTAATGTAAAAGATAGATCTAATGTCCGAAATAAGACTCACCTCTGGAGGGTCTATTAAACACTTTCAGTGGTGATTCAGTGTGCAAATTTGTAGAAATCAAAGATTAGGGAGAGCAGCGTTCAGAGCTGCAGCATGGAGCAGAGACACAGCATTCTAGTCCGAAACCGGAAGTCGGGTGACGTCACGGTGCAGCGTGAGTTGATCCGAAGCAGCTGTAGAGGAGAGTAGGAGAGAGGCGTAGCTCAGGTTCCCAAAACGGCTAGTAGAGGAAGCATGTAACTTCAATACCAAGCAAGGTATTGAATGTTACATGCTCCTTTATAGGCAGGAGTGATAAGTCAGTGAAACGCCCTTAAAGGGATATACCAGAATTGTGACACATAATGTCTCCTGTCGTAGAAGAATCGATAGCCCCTTTTTGCCTCTTCATCACTCCTAAGGACTTCATCCCGAGGAATAGAGCTGGTTGGCTGGAAGACACCCACTGAGGGTAAGGTGGTGCGAATCTGGCGTCCTAGCATCAGCTGTGCAGGGCTAAACCCCGTGGCTTGAATTGGAGTAGCCCTATAGGACAAGAGGGCCAGGTACAGCTCAGATTGCTTCAAAATGAACTTTGTTGTTTGAACTGCCCTTTCAGCCATTCCGTTGGCCTGCGGGTAATGTGGACTTGACGTGGAATGTATAAAATCATATTCTCTGCTGAAAGAACTGAACTCTGTGGAAGAAAACTACATTCCGTTATCACTCACCAACTCCATTGGTATGCCCCACCGAGCGAACAAGCTCTTGAGACTTGTGATTTCATTCAAAGGTGCAATTTCCAAATACCTGGAATAGTAGTCGATCACGACTAAGAAATTTATTCCGTGCAGTTCCCACAAATCAGCAGCTATTTTCTGCCATGGGCCTGCAGGCAGCGGAGTAGAAATCAAGGGCTCCCTTCTCTGAGTAGGCCGGCATTCCCGGCAAAAGGCACATTTAGACACATGGCTTGCAATGTCGGAACTGATCCCAGGCCACCATACTGCCATAGCTGCTAACAGGAATAACAATGAGGTCCTGGAACAGCACCAACCCATCCAGCTCTGTGAGCTGTGACCTCTCTGACTGGTAAGAACTTAAATACATCCACACTGCCCGACTCTCGGGCCAACCTTCTTTTATGTACTTTATAACTTCTTGAAGGTCTGTATTTAAGTATCTCTCTTTCTTTATTTGTTCTAGCTTCCCTGAAGAGATGGACTTGGAGGCCAGAACTTAATCTACATACACTTTCACATCAGATTACGTTGAAGACTCTTCAGCAGCAGCCAGCAGGAGCCTGGACAGTGTATCCTCCACAACCAGTTGTTTCCCCTGCACATGCACTGCCTGAACGTTGAACCTGAGCAGCCTCATTAGAAGTCTCTGGCATCTTAGGGGTGTTTTGTCAATATCATAGGAGTTGATTAGAGGGACTAGCGGTTTATGGTCAGTATCCAGACTAAATTTCTCTAAACCCACTAGGTAACGTTGAAAGCGCTCACAGGCCCAAACTGCAGCCAGGCACTCTTTCTTGATTTGGGCATATTTTGACTCAGCAGCCATCAGTGTACGGGAACAGTAGGTGATGGGCTGTAGTTTGTTTCCATTCAGCTGCAGGAGGACGGCCCCTAATCCATAACTGCTTGCATCAGCACTAACCACAGTCTTTTTGGAAGGATCGCAGAACCCCAACACTGGGGCAGACCCCAGCAGGGACTTGACCTGCATAAAAGATGTGAAGGTCCCCAGACCTAGGCAACATCTTTCTTTAGCAACTCTGTGATATGGTGTAGTATTGTGGATAAATCTGGAAGGAGCCTGCCCGCATAATTTACAAGGCCCAATATTTGTCTCAGCTCATGTACATCAGAAGGACTTTTCATCTGTTCAATAGCAAACATTTTCTCGGGTCTGGCTTAATGCCATCCCCATTGATGATATGCCCAAAGTAACATAACTCCGCTTTACTAAAATGGCATTTCTCTTTGTTCAGCTTCAGCTCGAACTCTCTGATAGTCTGCAGCACACAGCTCAATCGCTGATCATGTTCCTCCAATGTAGACCCATACACTAAGATGTCGTCCATGACAACTGCCGTGCCCACGTGGTCTCTTAGGAGAGAACTAATTTCTCTTTGAAAGATTTCAGGAGCAGAGGATATCCTGAAGGGGAGTCTGCAAAAGCAAAACCGACCTACCGGTGTGATGAAGGTAGTCAGTTTGCGGCACTTTGGATCTAGAGGTATCTTCCAGAAGCCGCTAGAAGCATCCAATGTAGAGAAGAACTTCGCCCGGCCAATTTTGGAGCTATGTCTTCAAGTGTTGGCAGCACATATCTCTCTATCTTCACCACCTCATTCAGCCTTTTCAAGTCAACGCAGATGGGTACTTTCCCATTTTTCTTCGCAACAGTCACAATGGGGGCACACCAGTCAGTTGCTTCAACAACCTCTTCAATAAGTACCATATTCTTCATACGCAGGAGCTCCTTCTCCACTTGAGACATGAGTGGGAACGGAATTCTACGGAGAGTGGTAATGCTGTATGGGACTGTGTCACCTTTAAGTGACATGCAGACTTTGTTGCAATTCAGTAGGCCCAATTCAACAAACATATCTTCCGAGATTTCCTTCACTCTAGCTAGTAGGCCCAAACTACAGGCTGCTTTTCTGCTCAATAAATTGTTAACACACTGACCTCTAATCACATGCACCCACATGGTGAATTTCCTTTTCTTGTACTCGCAGCTGGCAAGAAATTTCCCGCACAATCAATGAGGCCACCAGGACTATGAACTTTTGTTGTAACTTTTACCAGCTGGGGCTGTCGAGGCAACTTTGGCTCCCATTACAGTAAGAGTAACCCTCCAATCATCTTCTGAACCCGGCCATTCAACAGCAGACCCTACAAAGGACACTTCTTCACCCTCCTGGTCGCTATCCACCTGCATCTCCTTAATTTATTCAGTCTAACACCACTTCAAAATGGCCCATCCTGTTACATTTTCTACATCTTTTGTCTTTTGCAGGGCATATGACACTCTGATCATGGGCACGGTTGCACCGGGCATGCTGCACCCGTCCACTTCTAGGCCTATCTGTTATCTTAGTTCTACCGCTCACACTATGCCTTTAACTAGCAGCTCTCCTGAACTGCTGCACTTCATCCACAATACTCTCAGACCTCAGATCAGCACTTTGCTTTTTCACCAGTTCACTCTGGCGGGCCATCTTAATAGCCCCATCTAATGTTAAATCAGACTCTAACTGTAGCTTCAGTGAGACTTCAGCATCTGCAATTCCAATAACTATTCCGTCTCTGATTTGCTCTTCTTTAGCAACACCAAACTCACAGAATTCAGCTAGTTCATACAGGCTGCGCACAAATGACTCCACAGATTCTCCCACAAGCTGAGCACGTTTGTGAAAACAAGCTTTCTCATGAATCACATTTCTTTTGGGGCTCAAAGTGGGCACTGAGTTTATTCATAACTATTTCAAAGTCAAATTCTTCCCCTTCTCGGAAAGTAAAGGTATTGAGCACTGGCTCCACATCTTTCCCCATAGAGTATAAAAGAGAATTAACTTTTACTTCACCACTCTCCTTGTCCAGCTTGGAAGCAATCCTGAATAGTGATGTCGCAAACCTAAAAATTTCGGTTCGCGAACGGCGGACTCGAACTTCCGCAACTGTTCGCGAACCGGCGAACCGGGCGAACCGCCATTGACTTCAATAGGCAGGCGAACTTTAAAACCAACAGGGACTCTTTCTGGCCACAATAGTGATGGAAAAGTTGTTTCAAGGGGACTAACACCTGGACTGTGGCATGCCGGAGGGGATCCATGGCAAAACTCCCATGGAAAATTACATAGTTGATGCAGAGTCTGGTTTTAAGCCAAAAAAGGGCATAAATCACCTAACATTCCTAAATAGTTTGGAATAACGTGCTTTAAAACATCAGGTATGATGTTGTATCGATCATGTAGTGTAAGGGTTACGCCCGCTTCACAGTGACAGACCAAGCTCCCCGTTTAAAGGTACAGTCTACACTAGAATTGTTATTGTTTTAAAAGATAGATAATCCCTTTATTACCCATTTCACAGTTTTGCATAACTAACACATTTATAATAATATACTTTTAACCTCTGTGATTATCTTGTATCTAAGCCTCTGCAAACTGCTCCTTTTTTCAGTTCTTTTGACAGACTTGCAGTCTAGCCAATCAGTGCCTGCTCCCAGATAACTTCTTGTGCACGAGCACAGTGTTATCTATATGAAATACGTGAACTAACACCCTCTAGTGGTGAAAAACTGTTAAAATGCAATCTGAAAGAGGTGGGCTTCAAGGTCTAAGAAATTAGCATATGAACCTCCTAGGTTAAGCTGTCAACTAAGAATACCAAGAGAACAAAGCAAAATTGGTGATAAAAGTAAATTGGAAAATTGTTTAAAATTACATGCTCTATCTGAATCCTGAAAGTTTATTTTGGCCTAGACTGTCCCTTTAACGCACCGCAAACAACCGCAAACAGTCAATTTGCACAACCGCAAACTCCCCATTTGCACAAGGTTGGATACCAAGCTAGCCATGTCCCGTTCCTTGTACTCACTGATGTCATTGAAGGTCTCTTCCTCCACCCAGCCACGTACAACACCAAGGGTCCCCGAAAGGTGACAACAAGCCCCCTGGGACGCCTGCTGTGTTTGGTTTTCCACCTCCTCAAAGCAACCTTCCTCCTCTGACTCCTCTTCTTCAGACTCCTCTCTCTGCGTTGCCTCTCTCTGCATTATTATAAGGTGTGTTAAGTAGTACTATTCCTATCAGTTTAATCCCTGTGGTGTCCCCTATCAGGGGACGTGTATATGGCATGGATTTTTGGAACCGGGAGATGGAAAAAGATGCTTGGTCAGTCCGGCCACGAGATAGATAGATTTGATAGATAGATAGATAGATATATAGATTATATAGATAGATCAATAGATACATTTGATAGATTTGATAGATAGATTTGATAGATAAATAGATAGATTTGATAGATAATTTCCCAGACATAGAATTACAAGACGTGTTGGCTGGGACCCATGGTAAGGTTTCCAGAGGCAGTTGCGGCGCCAGGGGACGTGTATATGGCATGGATTTTAGGAACCAGGTGGGAGATGGAAAAAGATGCTTGGTCGGTCCTCCTACTTCAAATTTGGGGCACTACGCGTGCAATCTACTGTGCCACCAGATATGAGTGGTGTGTTAAGTAGTACTATTCCTATCACTTTAATCCCTTTTACGTGCCATTTTTTTTTTTTTTTTTTTTTGAAGCCACAGTGCAGCACCAGAGGGCAGAAAAATTTGGCATGTACACATACCTGAAAAATTAGGTATTGTTGCAGCCGCTTCCCTGGCAGAAAGTGCCCTAAAACATTGCGGCTTGAACACTAGTTGGTGGCGGATAAGTCACGCAAGTCATCCGGCATTCGAAGATAACATACAGCAGCTTGTGGACCATTTATAGCCCAAGGCAGATCATCTCATTAGGTCTTTTTTACTCAAATGTATCGCCCAATATCAGTCCCTTAGGCATCCATCCCTCATTCATCTTAATAAAGGTGAGGTAATCTAGACTTTTTTGACCTAGCCGACTTCTCTTCTCAGTGACAATACCTGCTGCAGCACTGAAGGTCATTTCTGACAGGACACTTGAAGCGGGGCAGGCCAGAAGTTCTATAGCAAATTGTGATAGCTCAGGCCACAGGTCAAGCCTGCACACCCAGTAGTCAAGGGGTTCATCGCTCCTCAGAGTGTCGAGATCTGCAGTTAAGGCGAGATAGTCTGCTACCTGTCGGTCGAGTCGTTCTCTGAGGGTGGACCCCGAAGGGCTTTGGCGATGCATAGGAGTTAAAAAGCTCTGCATGTCCTCCATCAACAACACATCTGTTAAGCGTCCTGTCCTTGCCGGCGTGGTCGTGGGAGTCGGAGGATTACTTTCACCTCTTCCCCTGTTAGATGATTCCCGTTGTGTTGTGACATCACCCTTATACGCTGTGTAAAGCATACTTTTTAATTTATTTTGGAACTACTGCATCCTTTCCGACTTGCAGGAATTTGGTAACATTTCAGGCACTTTATGCTTATACCGGGGGTCTAGTAGCGTGGACACCCAGTACAGGTCGTTTTCCTTCAGTTTTTTTATACGTGGGTCACTCAACAGGCACAACAGCATGAAAGACCCCATTTGCACAAGTTTGGATGCTGAGCTACTCATGTCCCGTTCCTCGTCCTCAGTGATCTCACTGAAGCTATGTTCTTCCCCCCAGCCACGTACAACACCATGGGTACCAGATAGGTGACAAAGAGCACCCTGGGATGCCTGTTGTGGTTGGTCTTCCTCCTCCTCCTCAAAGCCACATTCCTCATCTGACTCTTCCTCACAATCCTCTTCCAGCGTTTCCGCTGGTCCAGCAATCGATGCTGATAAGGCTGTTTCTGGTGGTGATGGTGACCACAACTCTTCATCTTCATGCTCATCTACGGCGTGATCCAGCACTCTTCACAGGGCACGCTCCAGGAACAAAACAAATGGTATGATGTCGCTGATGGTGCCTTCGGTGCGACTGACTAGGTTTGTCACCTCCTCAAATGGATGCATGAGCCTACAGGCATTGCGCATGAGCATCCAGTAGCTTTGCAAAAAAATCCCCAGCTCTGTAGAGGCTGTCCTAGCACCCCGGTCATACAAATACTCGTTAACAGCTTTTTCTTGTTGGAGCAGGTGGTCGAACATTAGGAGTGTTGAATTCCAACTTGTCCGGCTGTCGCAAATCAAGCGCCTCACTGGCATGTTGTTTCGCCGCTGGATATCTGCAAAATTCGCCATGGCCATGTAGGAACGCCTGAAATGGCCACTAGTGATGTAACAAACCTAAAATTTTGCGTTCGCTAACGGCGAACGCGAACTTCCGCAAATGTCCGCAAACCGGCGAACCGGGCGAACCACCATAGACTTCAATGGGCAGGCGAATTTTAAAACCCACAGGGACTCTTTCTGGCCACAATAGTGATGGAAAAGTTGTTTCAAGGGGACTAACACCTGGACTGTGACATGCCGGAGGGGGATCCATGGCAAAACTCCCACGGAAAATTACATAGTTGATGCAGAGTCTGGTTTTAATCCATAAAGGGCATAAATCACCTAACATTCCTAAATTGTTTGGATTAACGTGCTTTAAAACATCAGGTATGATGTTGTATCGATCAGGTAGTGTAAGGGTTACGCCCGCTTCACAGTGACAGACCAAACTCCCCGTTTAACGCACCACAAACAACCGCAAACAGTCCATTTGCACAACCACAAGATCGATAGATTTGATAGATAGATCCATAGATTACATAGATCAATATATGCAATATACATTTGATAGATACCAATTAGATGGATCAAAAGATGCAATATACATTTGATAGATACGAATTACATAGATCAAAAGATGCAATTTACATTTGATAGATACGAATTACATAGATCAAAAGATGCAATATACATTTGATAGATACAAATTACATGGATCAAAAGATGCAATATACATTTGATAGATACGAATTACATCAATAGATGCAATATACATTTGATAGTTAGAATTACATAGATCAAAAGATGCAATATGCATTTGATAGATATCAATTACATAGATCAATAGATGCAATATACATTTGATAGATACGAATTCCATAGATCAATAGATGCAATATACATTTGATAGATACGAATTGCATAGATCAATAGATGCAATATACATTTGATAGATACCAATTACATAGATCAAAAGATGCAATATATATTTGATAGATACGAATTACATAGATCAAAGATGCAATTTACATTTGATAGATATGAATTACATAGATCAAAAGATGCAATATACGTTTGATAGATACGAATTACATGGATCAAAAGATGCAATATACATTTGATAGATACGAATTACATCAATAGATGCACTATACATTTGATAGATACAAATTACATAGATCAAAAGATGCAATATACATTTTATAGATATGAATTACATAGATCAATATATGCAATATACATTTGATAGATACGAATTACATAGATCAATAGATGCAATATACATTTGATAGATATGAATTGCATAGATCAATAGATGCAATATACATTTGATAGATACCAATTACATAGATCAAAAGATGCAATATACATTTGATAGATACGAATTACATCGATCAAAAGATGCAATTTACATTTGATAAATACGAATTACATAGATCAGAAGATGCAATATACATTTGATAGATACAAATTACATAGATCAATAGATGCAATATACATTTGATAGATACACATTACATAGATCAAAATATGCAATATACATTTGATAGATACGAATTACATAGATCAATAGATGCAATATACATTTGATAGATATGATTTTAAGGAGTGTGTGTCACCATAAGCTTACTGGTGTGTTTGTAAAAGCTAGTCCTGAGTGAAATAAAGCAATAGTAGTAGTTCCTTCTGGAACAAGTAGTCCTGTCTGATTCTTCCTGGTATACCAGTTGCAAAGCTTCTGACCCTGCATTCTGGCTGCACAATCAGTAGGTTTCATGACCTAGCCAATCATCTGTTGCCGTTTCTGAACATGACAGACTTCCTGCTTCTGAATGGGGCTTTAACTACATATTTAACCACTTTGCTGGGATTAAAATTCTATTTATCTAGAAGAGTCAGTTCAATCCTATGTTATGTTGAAATATAACATGCCCTTTTAATGTCCTTTTAAATGTTGTATCATTTAAATATTGGTTTACAGGTTTCTACTGAAGACTAAATTGGAGAAGCAATTGTATTTACATACTATTTGCTTTTATATATTATTTGTATGCCCTTACATAGATCAATAGATGCAATATATATTTGATAGATATGATTGACAGTTAGATAGATTTGATAGATAAATAGCTAATTTGAAAGATATATAATTTCCAAGACAGAGAATTACAAAGACGTGCGGTCTGTGACCCATGGTAAGGTTACTTCCTTTTGCACAATCGAGTATACCAGTTGCAGAGGTTCTGACCCTGCATTCTGGCTGCACCTCTCCCTGCAAGAGAGATCTGTTACAGAGTCTGTGGGCCTGTATGCAAAGATCTGGCCTGCCTGAAAGGAGCAGCAAGGCAGATCAAAAGATGCAATATACATTTGATTGATACGAATTACATAGATCAAAAGATGCAATATAAATTTGATAGATACGAATTACATGGATAAAAAGATGCAATATACACTTGATAGATAAGAAATACATAAATCAATAGATGCAATAAACATTTGATAGATACGGATTATATAGATCAATAGATGCAATATACATTTGATAGATACAAATTACATAGATCAATAGATGCAATATATATTTGATAGATACGATTGATAGTTAGATAGATTTGTTAGATAAATAGATAGATTTGATAGATATATAATTTCCCTGACAGAGAATTACAAGATGTGCGGTCTGGGACCCGTGGTGTGTTAAGTGCTAAGTAGTACTATTCTTAGCAGTTTAATACCTGTTACTCCCCCTATCGGGGGAGGTCTATATGGCCTTGATTTTCGAAACAGGGAGATGGAAGAAGATGCTTGGTCTGTCCTCCGAATTCAAATTTGGCCGAAACACAAGTGGCTGTCACAAAACAGTCCAGCCACGATATCGATAGATTTGATAGATACATCCATAGATTACATAGATCAATAGATGCAATATACATTTAATAGATACGAATTACATAGATCAAAAGATGCAATTTACATTTGATAGATACGAATTATATAGATCAAAAGATGCAATATACATTTGATAGATACGAATTACATCGATCAATAGATGCAATATACATTTGATAGATACGAATTGCATAGATCAATAGATGCAATATACATTTGATAGATACGATTAGATAGATTTGATAGATAAATAGCTAATTTGAAAGATATATAATTTCCCAGACAGAGAATTACAAAGACGTGCGGTCTGGCACCCATGGTAAGGTTACTTCCTTTTGCACAATCGAGTATACCAGTTGCAGAGGTTCTGACCCTGCATTCTGGCTGCACCTCTCCCTGCAAGAGAGATCGGTTACAGAGTCTGTGGGCCTGTATGCAAAGAGCTGGCCTGTCTGAAAGGAGCAGCAAGGCAGATCAAAAGATGCAATATACATTTGATAGATAAGAAATACAGAGATCGATAGATGCAATATATATTTGATAGATACGATTGATAGATAGATTAGATAGATAGATTAGATAGATAAATAGATAGATTTGATAGATATATAATTTCAATGACAGAGTATTACAAGAAGTGCGGTCTGGGACTGGGACCCGTGGTGTGTTAAGTACTAAGTAGTACTATTCTTAGCAGTTTAATACCTGTTACTCCCCCTATCGGTGGAGGTCTATATGGCCTTGATTTTCGAAACAGGGAGATGGAAGAAGATGCTTGGTCTGTCCTCCGAATTCAAATTTGGCCGAAACACAAGTGGCTGTCACAAAACAGTCCGGCCACGAGATCGATAGATTTCATAGATAGATCCATAGATTACATAGATCAATAGATGCAATATAAATTTAATAGATACCAATTACATAGATCAAAAGATGCAATATACATTTGATAGATACCAATTACATGGATCAAAAGATGCAATATACATTTGATAGATACCAATTACATGGATCAAAAGATGCAAAATACAATTGATAGATACTAATAACATAGATCAAAAGATGCAATATACATTTGATAGATACGAATTACAGAGATCAATAGATTCAATATATATTTGATAAATATGATTGATAGTTAGATAGATTAGATAGATAGATAGATAGATAGATAGATTAGATAGATAAATAGATAGATTTGATAGATATATAATTTCAATGACAGAGTATAACAATAAGACATGCGGGCCGGTACCCATGGTAAGGTTACTTCCTTTTGCACAATCAAGTATACCAGTTGCAGAGGTTCTGACACTGCATTATGGCTGCACCTCTCCCTGCAAGAGAGATCTGTTACAGAGTCTGTGGGATTGTATGCAAAGAGCTGGCCTGCCTGAAAGCAGCAAGGCAGATAAAAAGATGCAATATTTTGATTGCACTAGCAGACTGATGTTTCACAGTCAAAACATTTTTATTTTGAAATATTTACACTACTGTTACAACAAATATGAGTGGTGCCACTAACTTGGCAAGTGGGCCTGGCACACACACTGGCAGGCAGACAACTTCAATTAGATTACAATAGCAGACTGATGTTTCACAGTCAAAAAAGTTTTTTTATTAAGTATTTACACTACTGTTACAACAAATATGAGTGGTGGCACTAGTTGGCAAGTGGGCCTGGCAAACACGCTGGCAGGCAGGCAACTGCAATTAGATTGCACTAGCTGACTGATATTTCACAGTCAAAAAAGTTTTTTTTTTTAATTTTTACACTACTGTTACAACAAATATGAGTGGTGCCACTAACTTGGCAAGTGGGCCTGGCACTGTACACACACTGGCAGGAAGACAACTTCAATTAGATTACACTAGCAGACTGATGTTTCTTGTTTCACAGTCCAAAAAGTTTTTTTAAAAAATATTTACAATACTGTTATAACAAATATGAGTGGTGGCACTAGTTGGTAAGTGGGCTTGGCAAACACGCTGGCAGGTAGGCAACTTCAATTAGATTACAATAGCAGACTGATGTTTCACAGTCAAAAAAGTTTTTTTAATAAATATTGACACTACTGTTATAACAAATATGAGTGGTGGCACTAGTTGACAAGTGGGCCTGGCAAACTGCAATTAGATTGCACTAGGTGACTGATGTTTCACAGTCAAAAATGTTTTGTTTTTAAATATTTTCACTACTGTTACAACAAATATGAGTGGTGCCACTAACTTGGCAAGTGGGCCTGGCACACACACTGGCAGGCAGGCAACTTCAATTAGATTACAATAGCAGACTGATGTTTCACAGTCAAAAAAGTTTTTTTATTAAATATTTACACTACTGTTATAACAAATATGAGTGGTGGCACTAGTTGGCAAGTGGGCCTGGCAAACA
Source organism: Bombina bombina (assembly GCF_027579735.1). NCBI lineage: Eukaryota > Metazoa > Chordata > Amphibia > Anura > Bombinatoridae > Bombina > Bombina bombina. The sequence goes on along the minus strand of NC_069500.1, from coordinate 1,264,207,400 downwards.
CGCTGGCAGGCAGGCAGGCAACTGCAATTAGATTGCATTAGCTGACTGATGTTTCACAGTCCAAAAAGTTTTTTTTTTTAAATATTTACACTACTGTTACAACAGATATGAGTGGTGTCACTAACTTGGCAAGTGGGCCTGGCACACACGCTGGCAGGCAGGCAACTTCAATTAGATTACAATAGCGGACTGATGTTTCACAGTCAAAAAAGTTTTTTTAATAAATATTTACACTACTGTTATAACAAATATGAGTGGTGGCACTAGTTGGCAAGTGGGCCTGGCAAACACGATGGCAGGCAGGCAACAGCAATTAGATTGCACTAGCTGACTGATGTTTCACAGTCAAAAAAGTTTTTTTTGAAAATTTTACACTACTGTTACAACAAATATGAGTGGTGCCACTAACTTGGCAAGTGAGCCTGGCACACACACTGGCAGGAAGACAACTTCAATTAGATTACAATAGCAGACTGATGTTTCACAGTCAAAAAAGTTTTTTTAATAAATATTTACACTACTGTTATAACAAATATGAGTGGTGGCACTAGTTGGCAAGTGGGCCTGGCAAACACGCTGGCAGGCAGGCAACTGCAATTAGATTGCACTAGGTGACTGATGTTTCACAGTCAAAAATGTTTTTTTTTTTAAATATTTTCACTACTGTTACAACAAATATGAGTGGTGCCACTAACTTGGCAAGTGGGCCTGGCACACACACTGGCAGGCAGGCAACTTCAATTAGATTACAATAGCAGACTGATGTTTCACAGTCAAAAAAGTTTTTTTATTAAATATTTAAACAACTATTATAACAAATATGAGTGGTGGCACTAGTTGGCAAGTGGGCCTGGCAAACACGCTGGCAGGCAGGCAACTGCAATTAGATTGCACTAGGTGACTGATGTTTCACAGTCAAATTTTTTTTTTTTAAATATTTACACTACTGTTACAACAAATATGAGTGGTGCCACTAACTTGGCAAGTGGGCCTGGCACACACGCTGGCAGGCAGGCAACTTCAATTAGATTACACTAGCAGACTGATGTTTCACAGTCAAAAAGATTTTTTTTAAAAAATATTTACACTACTGTTATAACAAATATGATTGGTGGCACTAGTTGGCAAGTGGGCCTGGCACACACACTGGCAGGCAGGCAACTGCAATTCAATTGCACTAGCAGACTGATGTTTCACAGTCAAAAAGTTTTTATTTTAAATATTTACACTACTGTTACAACAAATATGAGTGGTGCCACTAACTTGGCAAGTGGGCCTGGCACACACTCTGGCAGGCAGGCAACTTCAATTAGATTACACTAACAGACTGATGTTTCACAGTCAAAAAAGTTTTTATTTAAAATATTTACACTACTGTTATAACAAATATGATTGGTGGCACTAGTTGGAAAGTGGGCCTGGCACACACGCTGGCAGGCAGGCAACTGCAATTAAATAACACTAGCAGACTGATGTTAAAGTTTTTTTAAAAAAAAGTTACACTAATGTTACACCAGATATGAGTGGTGGCACTGAGGATGGAAGTAGGCATAGGAGTGGTGGCACTGAGGATGGAAGTAGGCACAGTATATGCTGGGAGCCTGACACACAGGCTGGCAATAGTGGCAGGCTGGCCTGGCAACTAAAATGAAATAACACTAGCAGACTGATGTAAAAGTTTTTGTTTACAAAATTTACACTAATGTTACACCAGATAGGAGTGGTGGCACTGAGGATGGAAGTATGCACAGTATATGCTGGGAGCCTGACACACAGGCTGGCACTAGTGGCACGCTGGCCTGGCAACTAAAATTAAATAACAATAGCAGACTGATGTAAAAGTTTTTTTTTAAAAAATGTACACTAATGTTACACCAGATATAAGTGGTGGAAAACAGAGCAATTAGGCACAGTATATGCTGTGGGCTTGACACACAGGCCTGATGGAAAATGAAATTAGATTACACTAGCAAACTGATGTAAAAGTTTTTTTTTTAATTTACACTAATGTTATTGTTAACCAGATATAAATGGTGGCACAGAGCAATTAATCACAGTATATGCTGTGGGCCTGACACACAGACCTGATGGAAAATGAAATTAGATTACACTAGCAAAAGATGTAAAAGTTTTTTTTTTTTAAATTTACACTAACCAGATATAAGTGGTGGCACAGAGCAATTAATCACAGTATATGCTGGAAAATGAAATTAGATTACACTAGCAAAATGATGTAAAAGTTTTTTTTTTTTTAATTTACACTAACCAGATATAAGTGGTGGCACAGAGCAATTAATCAAAGTATATGGTGTGGGCCTGACACACAGGCCTGATGGAAAATGAAATTAGATTACACTAGCAAAATGATGTAATTTTTTTTTTTTTTAAATTTACACCAATGTTAACCAGATATAAGTGGTGGCACAGAAGAATTAATCACAGTATATGCTGTGAGTCTCACACACAGGCTGACAGGCAGGCAAATGCAAATAAATTTACCAAAAAAAAAAAAAAACGACTGAAGTTCTAGCCCTAAAAAGGGCTTTTTGGGCTGAAGTTCTAGCCCTAAAAAGGGCTTTTTGGGGTGCTGTCCTTACAGCAGAGATTAGATGAGTCCTTCAGGACTGTAGTGGACACTGAATACACTAGCCTAGCTATCTATTTCCCTATAAATTCACCAGCAGCAGCACTAAACCTCCCCTCTTCTTCTTCTCTTCTAGCGGGCACCCACGTGACATCCACGGATGCATCATCATCAACCGCTTCACTTGTATCTGACAAATCAACAAAGGAAGCAGCAGCGGGTACAACATCATCATCATCATCACACTGTACGTCCATGTCTATAATGCTGCCTGACTGAGACATATCACTGTTATCTACATCCTCTGTCAATGATGGTTGCGCATCACTCATTTCTTCCAACTGATGTGTCAATAACTCCTCTGACAGATCAAATGAAGCGGCTGTGGTGCTAGTGTTGGTGGTGGCGGCAGGCGGGCGAGTGGCACTGGTCACTTGAGAGGTGCCGAAGCTAAACTGGAGGTGGATGGTGCGTCAAGGTTCCGAGCGGAAGCTGTAGAAGATTGGGTGTCCTGTGTTAGCCAGTCAACTAGGTCCTCCTCAGAACTTTTCGCGTTCATGGTACGTGGCCTCTGAACACTGGGCATTATTGTAGGGTCAAAGGGAATCACCGCACCACGACCATGACGGCACCTGCGGGGTGGCCTGCCTCTGCCTGTCATTTTTTTTTAAATGTACACTTACACTACTATTAAACAAAAAATGAGTGGTGCCACTGGGCAAGTGGGCACAGTATACGCTGTGAGCCTGACACAAAAAAGCAGACTGATGTATCACAATCCAAAAAGTTTATTTTTTTTAAATGTACACTTACACTACTATTAAACAAGATATAAGTGGTGGCACTGGGCAAGTGGGCACAATATACGCTGTGATAATATAAAAAATATAAAAAAATATAATTAGTGCGCCAACGGTCATATATCTTCTATAAATATAAATATAAAATACATATAAATTCGATCATAAAGCGATAGTGACAAAACTGGAACCAAGTTGGAACCAGATAGAGTGACTCCTAGGTCGATACTTAAAGGACAATAAGTGATAGTATATTAATATTGTCTTAACAAAATCCTCCTTATCGAAAAGGGGTACTAGCATTAAAATACAAAGTAATGGTCATAATATGGACACAATGATATAGTGAGATAGTCCCAAAAACAAAGTTCTATTAGATACAAATATAGTAGGCGTAATATCCAAAACACAGGTGGCAAGCAGCTTCTTCAAACGATCCCTGTTGGTGACCCAGGGGAAGAGACTAAATAGAAAAAGAGATAAAAGAAGGCGCCAACATAGTGCGGTTACCAATGGGATGGGACACGCAGTGCAAGTAATTCAATATACTCACAGGATATAGGACACTTGAAAAGTGTCACAAGTGCCTCCTGGACCCTCAGAGTCGTCCAGCTAACTCCCACTCCACTGTGGTAGTAAGATTCCACTCGTCTCTGCCGATTATGGTGGCTCCGCTGATGGTCTCAGCTGCAGACTGTGTTCCAAAGGGACAGACTACAGGTCCACTCAGATCAGGATATACAGATACGGTCCGTGCTCTCCAGAGAGGAGTCAAACAGCAAGGCAAATTAAAAGTTGATGATGTGGTGGCAAAATCAAATATTACCAGTGGTAATGTAAATAAAAGTTCGTGGCTACAATCTTAAAATGAATAAGACTTGAATGGCACAACGTTTCTCAGTCTGTACGTGACCGTTTCCTCGGGTGCATAAGTGTATAATAAAAACACAAAAAGCCATGAACTTATAACACTCAGTACGGCGTCCTCAGATGCACACTGCGCATGTATGTAGGTGTGTCCGAACACTGGGAGTTCCATTTGCGTCACTTGACCAATGAGGTGCTTGCAATGAAACACACCTCAATGGTTACGTAAATCCTAGGTAATATGATATTATCCAATGCGGTACTTATAGTAAACCGCACCTCTCAGTTTTATATTTACGGTAAAGAGGTATTTTGCAATATAGTCAAGAGCCGCAATCGGCTCAAATTCACTATGATTCAGATGTCTATTATTGATATAAAATAACTACCAGATCGGACACACCTACTGTTAGGCACAATAAATATATTTCCAACCTTTAAATGACCAATAACTCATAAAATATTATATTAACATATATACATAAATAAAATATTGAAGATATACATACACAATCTTATAGTATAAAAAAGCACCAATAATATGGCTATATCTAAAACCTCACATGAGAATGTACAGCCATACATTTTGCTAAAAATCGCATTAAAATTACTATTGTAGGAGGAAATTATTTCCTTAAAATTTCTAAAAGCAAGTTACATCCTCTAGGAGGGATGCAAAAGAACCAACAAGATTATGTTTAATTTTATATATTGGAAAATCCCTATAAAATCCCAACTTCTGGATGTTAATGTAGATTAAATGACTGTCCCAAAAACATACTAATAACCAACTTGTCCCACAGCAAAATGTCTTACAAATCTGATTAAAATGGTTGATGCTGGCTGGTTAGAGGGAATACTCACAAAGAAAGAGAGAGATTATTTAATACCATATGCACCCAACCTGGCATATTACTATCACCTCCCTAAGATTCACAAGAGTATGGTGGATCCTCCAGGGAGGCCCATCATATCAGGAATTGACAATTTAACATGCAATTTATCTGAATATGTCGATTCTTTTTTATAAAAATCTGTGATCACCTTAAAATCCTATATAAAGGATACACCAGACTTAATATATAAGCTATCCCACATTAAGAAAGAAGGGAGAGACCTGGTTTGGCTGACCTGTGATGTCTCTGCTTTATATTCCAATATTACACACCATCTGGGAAATCAAGCCGTTGAATATCATTTAAAGAGAGACATCTACATGCCAGTCAAACAAAGGGATTTTTTATTGGAATGTATATCTTTTGTATTGAAAAATAATTATTTTGTGTACCAGGAGAAATTTTATTTGCAGATCAAGGGAACGGCCATGGGGACCAGGTTCGCCCCTAGTTTTGCTAATCTCTTCATGGGATTCTTTGAGGAACAATATATTTACCCATCCTCATATGGGGCGAACCTGGTCTTCTATGGCCGTTTTATAGATGACCTCCTGTTTATTTGGGAGGGGGAAACCTCAATAGCTCAGAATTTTATGGATAGTTTAAATAATAACTCATTGGGCCTGAATTTTACCTCTAAAATAGATGTAAATAGCATAGAATTTTTGGATCTCATATTAACATGGGATACCATAGGTAATATCTCTACCAAAACTTTTTTCAAGTCGGTGGATGCTAATAGTTATTTAAACTATAAAAGCAACCACCACTTACCTTGGAAGAAAAATATCCCTTACAACCAATTTTGTAGAATTCGCAGGAACTGCACTGATTTAGCTAGTTATGACATACAAGCGAATATTTAAAAAAAAAGGTTTATTGAGAAACATTACCCCTAAGATCTAATTGAGAATAGCTACATGAGAGCCAGAAACAAATGCAGAGAGGATTTCTTTGTCAAAAACAAGGAGACTATACCAATTGGAGGACCTACTAAGGGGATTGAGAAGGTCAGATTTATAACACAATTTAACAACAACCATAACAAAATTAAAAATATTTTAGGCAAATACTGGCACATTCTGACAGGGGACCCTCTGCTGAGGGAGAGTATAGGGAATTCACCTGTTTGTACTTTTAGACGTGCTCCCACGTTGAAAAATGTGCTAGCTCCAAGTAAAATTGTAATGAAGAAAAGAGTTTTGACTGGTAAAAAAACAAGCCAAAAGGGCAATAGGCTTCTAGGTAAACCAGGTTTTTTTAAATGTAATAGGGCCAACTGTGGATTGTGCCAATACACTAACAATAAGAGAACTGAATTTGTGTCTTATACAAGTAAGGAAAAATTTCATATCAAAACACACTTTACATGTGATTCAGCATTTGTAGTTTACTTGTTAGAGTGTAGTTGTGGGGTTCAATACGTGGGTAGAACCTCGAGACCTCTCAAAAAAAGATGGGGTGAACACCTAAGGAATATCAGTAAAAACATTGCTAACCACAGTGTCCCTAGACATGCCAATCTATGTCATACAGATACATCCAATTTGTTCAGTATATTTCCTTTAGAACAAGTGAACCCCAGATGGGGTAGGAACAGATATCTGTATTTAAGACAAAGGGAGACTTTTTGGATTTGGAAGTTGCGCACCCTGTCCCCTGGTGGCTTAAACGCAAATATTGACATGGCTGCTTTTAACTAATTTTTCCATATAAAGTCTCACTGGTTATTGTCCACATATAGGCTCAGGACATCCTACACCTAGACCCTTTTTGAGGTCATCCCTCTAGATCCTCCAACTACATAACTAGACATGTTTAGAATATATATGTCTATGTTTTCTGTATCTGTGCGATCCTATCCCCTTGCCAGATCATTGAACACTGTACATACTTTGCTGGCCCCTTACAAGATATAGATATAGATACCCTCCATTCAGTAATTTTGACTACGAGTAATTGATAACTGTATAATCTACTCACATAACATTTTAGTATCTCTACCCAAATCTACTCGCAGGGCTAGTTTTAGTCCTTTATGTTGTACACTCTCTACCTATATCTGTGTTTTCATGTACCTTCGGCTATTTACAGTATAAGGATCCATCTAACACACAGATTTATGCAAGCGATGTATTTCGCACCGAAACAGGAACAAGTAAAACATTACAATCAATGGAGCCCATTGAAATTATAATATTTCTCTTTTACCGACACAATATTGTGGACATGTAGCAGCTACAAGCTGGTTATTAGTATGTTTTTGGGACAGTCATTTAATCTACATTAACATCCAGAAGTTGGGATTTTATAGCAATTTTCCAATATATAAAATTAAACATAATCTTGTTGGTTCTTTTGCATCCCTCCTAGAGGATGTAACTTGCTTTTAGAAATTTTAAGGAAATAATTTCCTCCTACAATAGTAATTTTAATGCGATTTTTAGCAAAATGTATGGCTGTACATTCTCATGTGAGGTTTTAGATATAGCCATATTATTGGTGCTTTTTTTTATACTATAAGATTGTGTATGTATATCTTCAATATTTTATTTATGTATATATGTTAATATAATATTTTATGAGTTATTGGTCGTTTAAAGGATGGAAATATATTTATTGTGCCTAACAACAGTAGGTGTGTCCGATCTGGTAGTTATTTTATATCAATAATAGACATCTGAATCATAGTGAATTTGAGCCGATTGCGGCTCTTGACTATATTGCAAAATACCTCTTTACCGTAAATATAAAACTGAGAGGTGCGGTTTACTATAAGTACCGCATTGGATAATATCATATTACCTAGGATTTACGTAACCATTGAGGTGTGTTTCATTGCAAGCACCTCATTGGTCAAGTGACGCAAATGGAACTCCCAGTGTTCGGACACACCTACATACATGCGCGGTGTGCATCTGAGGACGCCGTACTGAGTGTTATAAGTTCGTGGCTTTTTGTGTTTTTATTATACACTTATGCACCTGAGGAAACGGTCACGTACAGACCGAGAAACGTTGTGCCATTAAAGTCTTATTCATTTTAAGATTGTAGCCACAAACTTTTATTTACATTACCACTGGTAATATTTGATTTTGCCACCACATCATCAACTTTTAATTTGCCTTGCTGTTTGACTCCTCTCTGGAGAGCACGGACCGTATCTGTATATCCTGATCTGAGTGGACCTGAAGTCTGTCCCTTTGGAACACAGTCTGCAGCTGAGACCATCAGCGGAGCCACCATAATCGGCAGAGATGAGTGGAATCTTACTACCACAGTGGAGTGGGAGTTAGCTGGACGACTCTGAGGGTCCAGGAGGCACTTGTGACACTTTTCAAGTGTCCTATATCCTGTGAGTATATTGAATTACTTGCACTTCGTGTCCCATCCCATTGGTAACCGCACTATGTTGGCGCCCTCTTTTATCTCTTTTTCTATTTAGTATACGCTGTGAGCCTGACACAAAAAAGCAGACTGATGTTTCACAGTCAAAAAAGTTTTTTAAAAAACTATTTACACTACTGTTACAACAAATGAGTGGTGGCACTAGTTGGCAAGTGGGCCTGGCACACACGCTGGTAGGCAGGCAACTGCAATTAGATTACACTAGCAGACTGATGTTTCACAGTCAAAAAAGTTTTTTTTTTAAATATTTACACTACTGTTACAACAAATATGAGTGGTGGCACTTGTTGGCAAGTGGGCCTGGCACACACGCAGGCAGGTAGGCAACTGCAATTAGATTACACTAGCAGACTGATGTTTCACAGTCAAACAAGTTTTTTTTTAAATATTTACACTACTGTTACAACAAATATGAGTGGTGGCACTAACTTGGCAAGTGGGCCTGGCACACACGCTGGCAGGCAGGCAACTTCAATTAGATTACACTAGCAGACTGATGTTTCACAGTCAAAAAATTTTTTTTTTTTTAAATATTTACTCTACTGTTAAAGCAAATATGATTGGTGGCACTAGTTGGCAAGTGGGCCTGGCACACAAGCTGGCAGGCAGGCAACTGCAATTAGATTACACTAGCAGACTGATGTTTCACAGTCAAAAAAGTTTTTTTTTAAATATTTACACTACTGATACAACAAATGAGTGGTGGCACTAGTTGGCAAGTGGGCCTGGAACACACGCTGGCAGGCAGGCAACTGCAATTAGAATACACTAGCAGACTGATGTTTCACAGTCAAAAAAGTTTTTTTTTTAAATATTTACACTACTGTTATAACAAATATGATTGGTGGCACTAGTTGCCAAGTGGGCCTGGCACACTCTCTGGCAGGCAGGCAACTGCAATTAGATTACACTAGCAGACTGATGTTTCACAGTCAATTTTTTTTTTTTAAATATTTACACTACTGTTACAACAAATGAGTGGTGGCACTAGTTGGCAAGTGGGCCTGGCACACACGCTGACAGGCAGGCAACTGCAATTAGATTACACTAGCAGACTGATGTTTCACAGTCAAAAAAGTTTTTTTTTAAATATTTACACTACTGTTACAACAAATATGAGTGGTGGCACTATTTGGCAAGTGGGCCTGGCACACACGCTGGCAGGCAGGCAGGCAACTGCAATTAGATTACACTAGCAGACTGATGTTTCACAGTCAAAAAAGTTTTTTTTTACAAAATTTACACTACTGTTACAACAGATATAAGTGGTGGCACTTAGCAAGTGGGCCTGGCACACACGCTGGCAGGCAGGCAACTGCAATTAGATTACACTAGCAGACAGATGTTTCACAGTCAAAATTACACAGGCAAAAAAAAAAAAATATGTTCTAGCTCTAAAAAGGGCTTTTTGGGGTGCTGTCCTTACAGCAGAGATCAGATGAGTCCTTGAGGACTGTAGTGGATACTGAATACACTAGCCTAGCTATGCATTTCCCTATAAAATCAGCAGCAGCTACACTATCCCTCCTCTCACTAAGAATGCAGGATCAGAATGAATCTAAAATGGCTGCTGTCCAGGAGCTGGGAGGGCCTGGGAGGGAGTGTCTGCTGCTGATTGGCTGAAATGTGTCTGCAGACTGTGAGATACAGGGTCAAAGTTTACTCAATGATGATGAATAGGAGGCGGATCGAACATCGCATATGTTCGCCCGCAGCGGCAAACGCGAACAAGCTATGTTGGCCGGGAACTATTCGCTGGCGAACTATTCGCAACATCACTAATCCTGAAGTGCTGCAACCGCTGACGCCATGTGGGCCAAGCTGCAGGCTGAGAGAAATCAAAAGGCTCAGGTGGGGTAAACTTTGACATCGTCATCGATCAGGAAACAGAAGCGCAGGCAAGAACTTCTGACACCATGTCATGAGATGCAGGACACATGCAGGACACAGCAAAGATGGTACAACTCTATTTTATTGTAGAGCATGGAAATCTGGTAGCACTGATCTCACTAAGTAACTGTGACACAGACAAACAGACCTAAGCCCCGCCCCCAATCTGGTGATGTCACTTCCCACTCTCATCACACTCCCTATTGACTGTTTTACCTTTGAACCTTTTACAACCTAGACTTATGCTTTTAATGTAGCCAAACTCTGCAGTTCTGCAATCCTTAAGGGCATAAAAACATTTTGAACTGTTATGAATCTTAGATGGGATCATTGGTCAGTAGATTTGGAGTATATATATATTTAACTCATGGCCTCAGTAGCCGAGGGTAGTATTATTTGACTTTGTTGTTCATTAATACTATACTATGAACTTATTTTATTTTCTAAATATACAATATAATATTGCATCTGCTACAAGTTTTAGAAATGCATCTTTGAAAGATCTACCACTAAGGGAATGTTTTTCCTCTCTAAAGTGCAATGCAAATATCGTAAGTAAGGTCGCTAACATTGACTCTAAATATTAGGAGAAATGGAGGTGTGGTGAAAAACTGTATCTAAACTTAAAAGCTGGTCTTTGACTCAATGGGCCTTTTGCTCACACTATCAAGAATACCTATACAGGTATCTCCAATTCACAAAGCCAATCCAAATATTAAACTTTATTAAGCTCACACCCTATTCATTTTTTCACAACCTTTCTTACAACAATTCTACATAATAATCATCTTTGCTAGTGAAAAGTTTAAGAGGGTAAATAATTCCATATTTATAATTACGCTATCTTATTGTTGATTGGTTAATTAGTGAACCGAATAGTGATGTCGCGAATAGTTCCCGGCGAACATAGCATGTTCGCATTCGCCTCGGCGGGTGAACATATGCGATGTTCGATCTGCCCCCTATTTGTCATCATTGAGTAAACTTTGACCCTGTACCTCACAGTCAGAATACACATTACAGCCAATTAGCAGCAGACCCTCCCTCCCAGACCCTCACACCTCCTGGACAGCATCCATTTTAGATTCATTTGGAAGCTACATTCTTAGTGAGAGGAGGGACAGTGTAGCTGCTGCTGATTTAATAGGGAAATTGATAGCTAGGCTAGTGTATTCAGTGTCCACTACAGTCCTGAAGGACTCATCTGATCTCTGCTGTAAGGACAGCACCCCAAAAAGCCCTTTTTAGGGCTAGAACATCAGTCTGCTTTTTTTTTTTCCTGTGTAATCTAATTGCCGTTGCCTGCCTGCCAGCGTGTGTGTCAGGCTCACAGCGTATACTGTGCCCACTTGCCCAGTGCCACCACTCATATCTGGTGTAACAGTAGTGTACATTTAAAAAAAAAAAAACTTTTTTGACTGTGAAATAATAGCAGACAGCTGCCAGTACCCAAGTTGGCTGCCAATAAGGCAGATGGGGAGGGTTAGAGAGCTGTTTTGGGGGGATCAGGGAGGTTGGGGGCTAAGGGGGGATGCTACACCACAGCATATGTAAATATGCTAAAAAAAATAAAACATTTTTTAAAAACCTTTTATTTTAGTACTGGCAGACTTTCTGCCAGTACTTAAGATGGCGGGGACAGTTGTGGGGTGGGGGAGGGAAGGGAGCTGTTTGGGAGGGATCAGGGGGTCTGATGTGTCAGGTGGGAGGCTGATCTCTACACTAAAGCTAAAATTAACCCTGCAAGCTCCCTACACTACCTAATTAACCCCTTCACTGCTAGCCATAATACACGTGTGATGCGCAGCAGCATTTAGCGGCCTTCTAATTACCAGAAAGCAACGCCAAAGTCATATATGTCTGCTATTTCTGAACAAAGGGGATCCTAGAGAAGCATTTACAACCATTTGTGCCATAATTGCACAAGCTGTTTGTAAATAATTTCAGTGAGAAACCTAAAATTGCGAAAAAAAATTAAGTTTTTTTAAACTTTGATCGCATTTGGCGGTGAAATGGTGGCATGAAATATACCAAAATGGGCCTAGATCAATACTTTGGGTTGTCTACTACATTACACTTAAGCTAAAATTAACTCTACAAGCTCCCTACATGCTCCCTAATTAACCCCTTCACTGCTGGGCATAAAACACGTGTGGTGCACAGTAGCATTTAGCAGCCTTCTAATTACCAAAAAGCAATGCCAAAGCTATATAAGTCTGCTATTTCTGAACAAAGGGGATCCCAGAGAAGCATTTACAACCATTTATGCCATAATTACATAAGTTGTTTGTAAATAATTTCTGTGAGCAACCTAAAGTTTGTGAAAAAGTGAACAATTTTTTTTTTATTTGATCGCATTTGGCTGTGAAATGGTGGCATTAAATATACCAAAATGGGCCTAGATCAATACCTTGGGTTGTCTACTACACTACACTTAAGCTAAAATTAACTCTACAAGCTGCCTACATGCTCCCTAATTAACCCCTTCACTGCTGAGCATAAAACACGTGTGGTGCGCAGTTGCATTTAGCAGCCTTCTAATTACCAAAAAGCAACGACAAAGCCATATAAGTCTGCTATAATGGCATGTCTGGCACATAGTGTTGGGGCAAGGGTCCATCTGACCACTGATACCTGGTCTGCAAAGCATGGTCAGGGCAGGTATATCACCTACACTGTGCACTGTAAAGCGGGCGTAACCCTTACACTACCTGATCGATACAACATCATACCTGATGTTTTAAAGCTTGTTATTCGAAACAATTTAGGAATGTTAGGTGATTTATGCCCTTTATGGATTAAAACCAGACTCTGCATCAACTATGTAATTTTCCATGGGAGTTTTGCCATCGATCCCCTTCCGGCATGCCACAGTCCAGGTGTTAGTGCCCTTGAAACAACTTTTCCATTACTATTGTGGCCAGAAAGAGTCCCTGTGGGTTTTAAAATTCGCCTGCCTATTGAAGTCTATGGCGGTTCACCTGGTTCGCCGGTTCGCCAACTTTTGTGGAAGTTCGAGTTCTCCGTTCGCGAACCCAAATTTTTAGGTTTGCGACATCACTAGAACCGAAATATGCAATCTGGATCCTGATAATCATGATTATTTCCATCCTCTTCTTCCGATGTCCTAACGAAGAATGACGTTTCCTTTAAACGACATCATCCAAGATGGCGTCCCTCGAATTCTGATTGGCTGATAGGATTCTATCAGCCAATCGGAATTAAGGTAGGAAAATTCCTATTGGTTGATTTAATCAGCCAATCGGATTGAAGTTCAATCCGATTGGCTGATTGGATCAGCCAATAGAATGCGAGGTCAATTCTATTGGCTGATCTAATAAGCCAATTGGATTGAACTTCAATCCGATTGGCTGATTAAATCAACCAATCTGAATTTTCCTACCTTAATTCCCGATTGGCTGATAGAATCCTATCAGCCAATCGGAATTCGAGGGATGCCATCTTGGATGACGTCATTTAATGGAACCGTCATTCTTCGTTAGGACATCGGAAGAAGAGGATGGCTCCACGTCGGATGGATAGAAGATGGAACCGCTCCGCTCCGATTGATTGAAGATAGAAGATGCCGCTTGGATGAAGACTTCTGCTGGATGGAGTACCTCTTCTGCCCCGATTGGATGAAGACTTCTGGCCAGATCGGATGAAGACTTGTGCCGGTCCGGAAGTCCTCTTCTGCCCGAATGGTGCCCGGCTGGCTGAAGAGGGCTCAAGGTAGGGTAATCTTCAATGGGGTAGTGTTAGGTTTTTTTAAGGGGGGATCGGGTGGGTTTTGAGTAGGGGTGTGTTGTAATGCTGGGGGGTATTAGAGCTGATTACTTTGTAATTTAGTTTAGGATAGGGAATTTTATTATATTGGGGGGCTTTTTTATTTTATTAGGGGGCTTAGATTAGGTGTAATTAGATTAAAATTCTTGTAATATTTTTTTACTTTTTGTAATTTAGTGGGGGAGGGGCGTTGTAATATAGTTTATTTAATTGTATTTTATTTTAGATAATTGTATTTAATTTATTTAATTAATTTATTGATAGTGTAGTGTTAGGTGTATTTGTAATTTAGGTTAGGATTTATTTTACAGGTAATTTTGTAATTATTTTAACTAGGTAGCTATTAAATAGTTATTAACTATTTAATAGCTATTGTACCTAGTTAAAATAAATACAAAGTTGCCTGTAAAATAAATATAAATCCTAAAATAGCTACAATGTAACTATTAGTTATATTGTAGCTATATTAGGGTTTATTTTGCAGGTAAGTATTTAGTTTTAAATAGGATTAATTTATTTAATTATAGTAATTTTATTTAGATTTATTTAAATTATATTTAATTTAGGCGGTGTTAGGGTTAGACTTAGGTTTAGGGGTTAATAACTTTATTATAGTAGCAGCGACGTTGGGTGCGGGAGAGTAGGGGTTAATAATTGTAGGTAGATGGCAGCGACGTTGGGGGCAGATTAGGGGTTAATAAAATTGACTATAGTGTTTGCGAGGCAGAAGTGTGGCGGTTTAGGGGTTAATACATTTATTAAAGTGGTGGCGATGTCCGGTCGGCAGATTAGGGGTTAGTAAGTGTAGTTAGGTGGCGGCGACATTGGGGGCGGCAGAATAGGGGTTAATAAATATAATGTAGGGTTTGGCGATGTTGGGGGCAGTAGATTAGGGGTTCATAGGGATAATGTAGGTGGCAGCGGTGTCCGGAGCGGCAGATTAGGGGTTAATAATATAATGTAGGTGTCGGCGATAGCGGGGGCGGCAGATTAGGGGTTAATAAGTGTAAGATTAGGGGTGTTTAGACTCGGGGTTCATGTTAGGGTGTAGAAAAAATAGGAGACAAGCGAACAGAAAGTAGAGCACTCGCAAAGGGAGACTAGTATAAGTGGCTATTCAGTGGGTATATAATATTAAAACTTAACATTTATTATTCAAAAAAATGATAAAAAACTACTATATAAGTAGTGATTAATACTTAGATTAAAACACAAACAAATAGTAAACGGCTGTATTTCCACAATGACCCCAGAATGTATACCATAGAAACTCAGAATAGAGTAGGAGGGATTTTTAGGCAGATATACACCAAAAGCCAAGCCAGGCGAAATGTACATCAGGCACTCTTCCTACGGCTGTATCAACCACTAAGTGTAACTATGCAAGTCACATTTCACTAGTCAATGTGTTTATTCTAACATATCTATAGAATCATATTACCTTTCATTGATCGTATTTTTGGTTTAATTTGTGTTTGTGAACACTTCACTCTTGCCTATACAAATGGGTCTGTGTAATATGCTGAATGTATGGACTATGTGAATCTTGCTACCTACACTTCCCCTCTTAGTCACTATACTAATTTTGTCATAGGGAATATTTTGGACAGACCTACACCGGTCCAGTATTGCACTAGATAGTATAATTTTGTTTGAGGTCAATCCTCTTTTTTAGATAGATTTTGGTGCAATCCGTGAACCATTTTTTGGTGTATATCTGCCTAAAAATCCCTCCTACTCTATTCTGAGTTTCTATGGTATACATTCTGGGGTCATTGTGGATATACAGCCGTTTACTATTGTTTGTGTTTTAATCTAAGTATTCATCACTACTTATATAGTAGTTTTTTTATCATTTTTTTGAATAATAAATGTTAAGTTTTAATATTATATACCCACTGAATAGCCACTTATACTAGTCTCCCTTTGCGAGTGCTCTACTTTCTGTTCGCTTGTCTCCTATTTTTTCTACATTTACTTGAACAGTGAGCACCCTCCCCTGGTATTACTAGTCTATACTTCATTATATCAGATATTAGTATTATTGTCCCCAATTTCGGTGACTACCTTTATTGGTTAAATTGTGGTAAGCTAATACTTGACGGGGAATCATTAAATACAACTTCCATTACCACTATCCCTATCTTTATTATATAACTTCATGTTAGGGTGTTAGGTGCAGACATAACTTTTATTTCCCCATAGGAAACAATGGGACTGTGTTAGAAGCTGGACGCTGCTTTTTTGCAGGTGTTAGGTTTTTTCCAGCCAGCTCAGCCCCATTGTTTCCTATGGGGAAATTGTGCACGAGCACGTTTTAGCCATCTTACCGCTGACTTAAGCAGCGCTGGTATTACAGTGAGAAGTGGACCTAAATTTGCTCAACGCTTACTTTTCTGAGTTTAACGTAGCCATTCAGAAAACTTGTAATACCAGCGTTGGCTTAAGTGAGCGCTGGAAAAAAAAGGCTTGTTAGCCCCGTAGGTCTTTACTGACAAAACTTGTAATCTAGGTGCTAGTAATTAATTTTTATTATCTAGTTAACGTTATCATGAAATGTATGCTTTAAAGATTTTAAAGTATAACTTTCAGAATAAAGTAAAGCAAATGATATATTATTTTAAATATGATTTACAGACTCCTATTAAATATATGCTTTATTTTCCATTCTATTTTTCAAATACTGGTTATTTTCCAGCCTAATCTAGCTCTGTTTTAATCTTCTATTTAAACGTTTAATCATAAACCATACAATAGGGAAATATAGGCTCACATTGAAATAGCTTCCATTCAAAAGTAATATTCACCCATACAAAATGCCTAGATTATTAGTGTGCTAAGAGTGCTATCGATAGGGCAGGGTGCGCTAACCATATTATGACCCAGCACTAAGAATAGCACACAATATTGTATTATAAGTAAAAATACTAAAAAATGTTAACAGCCAACATTGTTTAGTACATCCTTTACTTTCAATAGATAGTGTAGGGTGTGTTATCATTGCTCATTTTACAAATTACAAGTGGTGAGTTAACATGAAGGTCCATTTTAAAGAATTATTGCCCTGTTTTTAATAATCCTATTAAAAACAAGGGCACTTTTCATCAAAATTGACATTTCAAGCGTTTTCTTCAAAAACTTACCTTCTTATCCTGAGAGCCGCTGCAACGCTTCCTCCGCCCTTCGCAAGTCCTCTTCGCGGGTCCAAAATGACGAATCCAGCTTCATCCAATCATGGCATTCCCTCAGGCCATGATCACCCCTGGGAGGAACGCCGTGATTGGAGGAAGCCGGATTTGTCATTTCTGATGTAAGCAGTGGCTTCCGACGGCCGGGGGAATAGATGGAGCAGCTTTCAGGATTAAAAGGTTTTTGAAGAAAAGCTTGAAATGTCAATTTTGATGAATTAAAGTGCCCTTGTTTTTAATAGGATTATTAAAAACCGGGCACTTAGTCATCAAAATTAACTTTCACTTTAAGTTTTGCGCAGGAGTGCAACACCTAACAGCAGTGAACATTTTTGCTCAACTGGAGACTTGGAATAAAAGTTCATAAATAATATATGCATAAACATGCATTTATAATATACTAAAATAAATATTTCACATACACAAACATACATAAAAAGTATCATACATTTTTTTAATTAAAATAAATGCTTAAACAGTGATTTAAATAGATATAGTAAATGATAAGGTGTTGGACTGGAAAAGGGCTCTGTCTGGGCCATTAGCTGCATATCCATTTAGGGTTTTAAGGAAAACATGTTATATAGGGTGACGATATTGCCGCTTTAAAAAGGGACATATATGAAAAATACATATGTCAGGGCTTTTTTCAGAGCTGTTTAAAGAAATGTTCTGTATAAGAACCCTGACATGTATTTTTCATGTGTGTCCCTTTTTAAAGCGGCAATATGGTCACCCTAATGTTATAGCATATTCACAGCAAATCAAATAAACAGTGAGTTTACAGCATTCAACCCAAATCATAGCAACAGTCTGTTTAACACAGGCCCATTACAGGGTTTTTTTTTTGCACTCCAGCACTTTCCTTCACCAAAATAACACACCATTACTGATTTAAAGGGACAGTAAATTAAAAATGAAGTGCTTGTGATTTAGATAGAGTGTGCAGTTTTACAACAACTTTTCAATTTACTGTACTTCTGTTATCAAGGATATCTCTTGGTATCCTTTTTTAAAAAAGTAAACCTATGTTGGCTAATAGGAGTTAAAGAGTATACCTGTGTCTTTCGCAGTCTATGGCAGCATTATTTGCAACACTCTTTATAGCGATGTTATACATTGTTGCAAACATCACTGCCAGATGACTAAATGGTTTTAGTAATATTCAATATAAACTGGTGCTTTAAAGAAAAGCTAGAGTGGTTATCTTATCAATCCAATCCAATACAATGAGCCAAGCCACTCCCCCTGTGACAACACAGCCATAGTCTATTGGCTGAGAACATATCCTGGGAGGCGTGACTGAATAATCCCCTCAGATGAAAGGTGATACCAGGAGGTATCTAAAACACCAAGCCAAGCCATTCAATCCTGGTCATGCACAAATAAGCATCCAAGGCTGGGAATGAAATAACCCTACTATTAGTGAGTATTTACTAGAGCATTTGGTAAAATATCAGAGGCACATTTGTGCTGAAGAAGGTACAGTAGGTCAAGATTGTCCGGAGTAATGATCGATTGATTGACACAAGTGTGGGTTTAAAGGAAATTATGTAGCGACTGTTACACAAAAACTCAAAGTATTCATCCTCATAGAAATACTTGAGAACTTTAACTATAGATAGAGACTATGAAATGTTCCCTTTTTAAAACATTACAATTATGTACAAATATTTGGTGTAGCAATTTACAGAGGTGCACCTAGGTTTTATATTGATATTTTTATTGTATCTTTTATTTTAGGTTTTACATTGTGTAAGACATCTAGTTTGTTATATTCACATGCAGGGCCGGATTGGGCAGCCGGGATACCGGGAAAAATCCCAGTAGGCCCCCGGCCTGCAGCTCAGCTGGGCTGGATGAGCTCACTGCTGCTGCCTGCTATATGAATCTTATCTGCATTGTGATTATCTTTGCTTGTGAATCTTGTGATATTGGTTGCCGGTAATGTAATAGTCCCACTCCCTGTTGTTACACTGTCTGTCTGACATCATGTCATGATCCTGATGATCATCTTACACTTAGTAATTTAACCCCAACCGTCACAGGCTCAGTCGGTCACAGTGTCAATGAGGCGGCGAGATGGATGGGCCACCACTGGCCCAGGGAGAGGGAGGTCAGTCACTCAGGACGGAAGGAATCAGAATCACTCAGATCATTCTTAGCTATGCAGTGCAGCTGCGGAGGGCCGGGTCAGGTGGTGGGGCTGGCCGGCGGCTTACGTGACATCACTGAGTGAGTAGACTGAATGATCTGTCTTCCGTTCAACTTCTCACACGTGACATGATAGTGGAGGGAGCGAGCAAGCCTCAGCCTGGCCCTGGGAATGCCTGCGCATGCGTGTCAGCGAGCCAAGCCTTTGACTTGAGGACTGGAATATAAGTTGCTGCTGCAGCCTGCAGCAGGCCACGAGGGGTCACGTGTGGCCGAGCAGGGACCAGATTGATGGCGGGACAGTGCCACTGTGCCAGTGAACATATAAAAACGGCGGCAATTGGCAACTTGGCAGCAAGCAGCAGTGACAGTCAGTCTCTAGCAGAGGCATCTGAGGCAAGCCATTCAGACAGTTCAGTTCAACTGTCTTCAAGTACAGTCTCTGGATCGTCAACGGTCATCATGGTATGTACTACTAGTAAATTTTTTAATAATTAAATTTGTGAATGAATGATGTGAACAATGAACATGAACAACAAGCCCCTACTAGTATATTTTTGTAATAATTATTATTGTGAATGAATGATGTGAATGTGACAACATGTGTATGTAGCAATGACTAATATATATATATATATATGTGTGTTGAAGGAAAAACCAGCTAGAGCATAGTTGGCTGGCTTGGAGGGGGCGTGGCTGGGCTGGAGGGGGCATGGCTGGGCCAATCTATACAAATTTCCAGGGCCGGTCTGATTTCCCAGTCCGGCCCTGTTCACATGCATTTTTAGGTTATCCTAGGTGATTTTATGCAAACATTTAGAATTGTTTTTAAATAGCATAAACATATGGTTTAGTGGTGAACGGTGATATTTTAGGGTCATTATTTAAATATATATATAATTTTTCTATAATTTTCCACAATTATTGAATATATTGATTGTATTGTTAAAGGGACATTAAACACTAAAAAAATGCTAGATAGAATGATGCTTTCAAAGAAAAGATTAGTCTGAGAATAACGTAGATACATTTTTTAAAGTTTCATTAGCTGTTTAAATATTGACAAAATAAGTGTAAAGTTTTAGAGGTATATTTATCAAGCCGTCAACTATGCTGCATTCGCCGGCACCAATATGCTCACCTAACATTGCGGCCGCGGACCTGAATACGCTCTCCTTATTTATAAAAAAAAGCTGTCAAAAAGCCGCGCACCAAGTACGGGGCGATGAGCAGCGTACTGTTGTTAACTAACAGATATTGATCATACTGCTATTTGGCTTTTTCCCAGCTTTATTTATACCATTCACTAAACACCTCCACTATACTATAATGTTTAACACCTATTCTGCCGCTCCCGGACCCCGCCGCAACTAAATAAAGTTATTAACCCCCATGCTGCTGCTACCAGATCCCACCGCAACTCCAATAAAGTTATTAACCCCTATCCCGCTGCTCCCGGAGCCCACCACAACTCTAATAAAGTTATTAACCCCTATCCCGCCGCTCCCGGAACCTACCGCAACTCTAATAGAGTTATTAACCCTTATCCCGCCACTTCCGGACCCCTCCGCAACTAAATAAATGTATTAACCCCTACACCCCTAGCCTCCCACATCACTACCACTTACTAAACATATTAACCCCTAAACCAACAGCCCCCCATATTGCCATAAACTAAATAAAGCTATTAACCCCTAAACCTAACAACCCGCTAACTTTACATTAAATATTAACTCATCCCTATCTTATAATAAATTTAAACTTACCTTTAGAATTAAATTAAACTATATTAAACTACTAATTAACCTTCCCTAACTATTATCCTACAATTATATTAAACTATATTAAACTATTAATTAACCTACCCTAACTATTATACTAAAATTGCATTAAACTATATTAAACTATTAATTCACCTACTCTAACTGTTATACTAAAATTACATTAAACTACAAATTAAATTAACTATATTACATATTTTAAAACCTAACCCTACTCAAGTTATTTAAATCTACAATAAAGAATTACTAAGTTACAAAAAATAACAACTAAGTTACACAAAATAAAAAACACTAAGTTACACAAAATAAAAAATAAATTATCAAATATTTAAACTAATTACACCTAATCTAATAGCCCTATCAAAATAAAAAAGCCCCCCCAAAATAAAAAAAAACCCTAGCCTACACTAAACTACCAATAGCCCTTAAAAGGGCCTTTTGCGGGGCATTGCCCCAAAGAAATCAGCTCTTTTACCTGTAAAATAAAATGCAAACACCCCCCAACAGTAAAACTCACCACCCACACAACCAAACCCCCAAAATAAAAACCTATCTAAAAACCTAAGCTCCCCATTTCCCCGAAAAGGGCATTTGTATGGGCATTGCCCTTAAAAGGGCATTTAGTTCTTTTTCAGCCCAAAGTCCCTAACCTAAAATTAAAACCCACCCAATAAACCCTTTAAAAACCTAACACTAACCCCCGAAGATCCACTTATAGTTTTCGAAGACCGGATATCCATCCTCATCCAAGCGGCAGAAGTCCTCAGCGAAGCCGGCAGAAGTCTTCATCCAAATGGGCCGAAATCTTCATCCAACCGGGCAAAAGTCTTCATCCAGACTGCATCTTTTATCTTCATCCATCCAGCATGGAGCGGCTCCATCTTCAAGACATCCAGCGAGGAGCATCCTCTTCTTACGACGTCTCTTAAAGAATGAAGTTTCCTTTAAATGACATCATCCAAGATTGTGTCTCTTACATTCTGATTGGCTGATAGAATTCTATTATTCAATAGGAATTAAAGTGAAAAAAATCCTATTAGCTGTTGCAATCAGCCAATAGGATTGAGCTTTCATCCTATTGGCTGATCTAATCAGCCAATAGGATTGAGCTTGCATTCTATTGGCTGATTGGAATAGCCAATAGAATGTAAGCTGCAGAAATTCAAAGAGTATTATTTTCCTTATTGTAAAATTATTTACCCCACCTCTTTTATTTGGCTGAGCAGAGCCATTCCATGGGTGTAGCTGAAATTTCTCTTCTGGGTCTGGCATATTTTATGATCATTTTACCCCTAAAGATCTCACATTTATTTACACAAACTAGTAGGTGTCAAGATTGTGTCAAAATATGCAAAACATTTATTATCCTAACAGAAAAATGCAAGCATATAAAAATAGAGGCAATTATATGATAGTATAAACTACCTGCTAACTTCTGTCTCCCTAGTGAATTTCCCTTTCCAGCGAGCTCTATTACTTTCAATGGAAGACATCTTGCTACTATCTGGGACAATTTTTTTTTTATCAAATTCCATGAGACCGGCATATGTGATTGTTGGAGTGGAAAACCATATCTGACCCAGGAAAGTTTTAAGAATGGGGCCCTTAGTAAAAAAAAAAGAAAAAGAAAAGAAAATTTACCACTGTTATATCATAACATACTTAAAGGGACAGTACTGTGTATTATGTGTTAATACCCAGGCAAGAATGGGCCGATTCTCCATCCCACTATCAGGAGGATTAAATGTACAGGATCCCAGTTTATACTTTCTCTCAGAGTTAATGAGTCTGATTAAGCTCACCTGTAGTGTGCTGCAGAGAAGGAAGCAAATTACATAATAGAAGTAAATTGGAAAGTTGTTTAAAATTGTTTGCTCTGTCTAATTATGACTTTACTGTCCCTTTAAGTATCATGTAGACTGGATTTTTTACAGCAGAATCGGGTAAAGTAAAATGTAATGCATAACATATTCATTTTAGGAAACTATGAAAGTCAGTAGTAAAATGATCCTTCAGTATTATGACATTTGGTGTTAATGAAATCTTTCACATCATAAAAATTCTATAATAAAGGTATTTTGTTTTTTATCTTTATATAGTGGATCAACACTGCATTGAGTTTTAGTTCTATCATAAAGATTGCTCACTATTTTATAAATAATACTTAATGCATTTCTGATTTTGGTAAATCGTCTTGTTTTCTGTATTTCTAATGTGTTTTACATATTGAATGTTTTATGCATCTCTGAGTCATGTTTTCTTATATTTCTGAGTTGCTGAAACGTTTGCTATGCAGAGAATTTAAGCTTTCCATTACCTGTTTGCTTAAGTCAATGGTTCAATGATTTATGTACTTTGCTAAATATTGTTTGTAAGTTTAAGTGTATCAAAGTGTTTCGATAATGTTCTGGCTTTTATGTGTGCCAGAGGCCTCAAATAACCTCTCTTTCAATGTGTTGCTTACCATTTAGTCTGCTGGGGCTATTTTGCCATTTTAGCTTCAGAAAAGTTGTAAGGAGAACATTGCAGAAGAGTAAATTTAAGGTCCCTCTTGGCAGTGAAGTGTTTGAAATTATAGATGCAGCTCTCTTTCATGGGCAGAAATACAGTTGAATTTGAGATAAAAGCTTTAGCAGTCCAGTAGAAAAAATGGAAATAATTTTGAATAATACTAACAAAATATATACAAAGAAAATGTGAGGTGTTGTAGTCATTGTGTTCTAATGTTAATCGTGTTGGCTAAGTCAATAAAATTTACTTATGTACAACATGAGCAATTTGTATTATTATATTGTGTCTGGAAGATGGTTCCTTATTTTTTAACCCTTACAGTTATGGTAATCTATAAATTAATATATGATGGTAAAAAAATTACATTCTCTAATCTGTTAGATTCGGTTTTCTTTCTTTTCCTGCAGATCTCGTTATTTTATGGGATCTCATCTATTGAATATATATATACATATGTAAATTTGTGTCATGGACACTGCAGATGGACTATACAATAACAAAGAATAGAGCTTTAATGAATCTAGTCCATATATGCAAACACATCTCTAAAATATTGTCTATGGCTATTTTATACTGTCTTGCACATGTAAAAAAATAATAGGATTATTCCAAACAGTCTTGGAATACGTTGCAAGTCTTTAAGTATTCAATTCCTTAAGTGTAAATTGGGTTTGAAAATCTGTTAAAAAGTATTAAAAAAACAGACAAAAATCTGCAACTGTGATTGCATCGAAAAGAAAAATGCCAATTTTTTGCTGAAAACCCACCAAAAACAAATAGGCTGATTGGAATTAATTCCATACTCCCTCTGTAAAATAATTTATTCAATTAAATAAAAACAAAATTGCAATATACATTACATTTTTACTTTACCCGATTCTGCTGTAAAAAATCCAGTCTACATGATACTTGACCTGTCCGCAGCTTTTGACACAGTTGACCATCCTCTCCTCCTAAAAATACTACATTCATTTGGCATCCGAGACACAGCTCTCTCCTGGTTTGCATCATATCTTTCAAACCGCTCGTTTTCAGTTTCCTTTAACAACATATCTTGTGAATCTATGCCTCTCTCAGTTGGAGTACCGCAAGGCTCTGTCTTCGGCATCTTGCTTTTCTCTCTTTATACATCCTGCCTTGGAAAATGTATAGCCTCCTTTGGATTCCAGTACCACCTATATGCTGATGATACCCAAATCTATCTTTCCTCTCCTGATATCTCTCCCTCTTTACTCAACCAGATTTCTGACTGCCTCTCTGCAATTTTCTCTTGGATGTCTTAACACTACCTCCAACTCAATCTGTCCAAAACTGAGCTGCTTCTTATCCCCCCCTCTTCGAGACATCCGACACCTGACATTTCTCTGATGGTTGGAGTCTCTATTCTCAACACCTCACCCTAGGTCCGCTGCCTTGGGGTCACACTAGACTCAGAACTCACATTCAACCCACATATACAAACGCTTAACAAATCCTGCTGTTCACACCTACGCAACATTTCCAGAATTCGTCCCTTCCTTACTCAAAAAACGACAAAAATAATTCATTGCCTCATCTTGTCACGCATTGATTATTGCAATCTACTCCTAAATGGCCTTCCAAAACACCGCCTCTCCTCCCTCCAATCTATTATGAATGCTTCTGCTAGACTCATCCACCTAAGTCTACGATCTACATCAGCTGCTCCGCTCTGCCAGTCTCTACACTGGCTCCCCATACACTCCAGAATACAATTTAAAGTATTATCCCTAACCTACAAAGCACTCAACAGTCTAACTCCCAACTATATTTCCTCTCTCATCGCAAAATATTCCCCATCCCGTCCTCTTCGATCAACCTCTGACCTACGTCTCTACACTCCTGTCATCTCTACATCCCACTCCCGCCTCCAAGACTTCGCACGTGCTGCTCCTGCCCTTTGGAACTCTCTACCCCGCTCCATTAGACTGTCTCCAACCTTGTATAGCTTCAGACGATCCTTGAAAACCCACCTTTTCAGAGAGGCTTACCAGCTCTCCTCCATCCCGCATCCGAACCAAACTAATACATGTACATGAACTGCCTGACTCACTGCTGCAAATACAACCGATGTAACAAGCTACCCTAACCTTATGTCTCTGCACCCTAAACCTATAGACTGTGAGCTCTCCGGAGCAGGGCCCTCTTCCTCCTGTGCTAAATTTTGTTTAGTTTTGTTATGTTTTGTATTTTATCACAAATCTTTGTCATTGTATACCCCTATCATTGTACCCAGCACTACGGAATTTGGCGGCGCTATACAAATAAATGATAATAATAATAATAATAATAATAATAATAATACTTAAAGGGACAGTAAAGTCATAATTAGACAGTCATGATTTAGACAGAGCAAACAATTTTAAACAACTTTACAATTTACTTCTATTATTTAATTTGCTTCCTTCTCTTGTTATCCTTTGCTGAAAGCTTTATCTAGGTTAGCTCAGGAGCAGCACAGAACCTAGGTTCTAGCTGCTGATTGGTGGCTGCATATACGTATATACCGATTGTCAATGGCTCAACCATTTGTTCAGGTGGAAACCAGTAGTGTATTGATGCTCCTTCAACAAATGATACCAAGAGAATGAAACAAATTTTAAATATAAGTTAACTGGAAAGTTGTTTAAAATTGTATGTTCAAACTAAATCATGAAAGAAAATGTTTGGGTTTAATGTCCTTTTTTATTTTATGATTCAGATATAACAGGGAATTTTAAACAACATTCCAACTGACTCTATTATCTAATTTTCCTAGTCCTGTTTGTATCCTTTGTTGAAAAGTATACCTAGGTAGGCTCAGAAGCAGCAATGCCCTGCAGGCAATTAGCTGCTGATTGTTGGCTGTACACATATGCGTCATGTAATTGGCTCACCTGATGCGTTCAGCTAGCACCCAGTAGGGCATTGCTATTTGCTACTCCTTCCACTGAGTTTGGTAAGATAATTTTCTTAAAATTGTAGGGTCTGTCTAAATCACAAGAACAATATTTGGATTTTTATATCCCTTTAACATTCAATGAATAAATACATTTTATAATATTACAATACACAATTAAAACGAAAGCTAGAATAAGGTTAACATAGACAAGCTGGCAATCTATCTCTGAAGAGACTTACATTGAAATTACTTAGCAATGGGTTTAAAGTTCAATTATAAACATTTTTAATTTTTTTTGCAGTATGCTTACTAATGTCAGATGTTTATGTACAGCACCTACTGCTGTATGCTCGGTAGCTCCTGTGCACAACAAAGTTATTGCAAATACCAATAATGGGGTTTTTTAACACTACTGCCTAAAATTTACTCTAAAACTTAAAGGGAAAGAAAACCCCATATTTTTCTTTCATGATTCGGATTTAACATAACATTTTAAACAACTTTTCTATTTATTTCTTTTATCAAATTTGCTTAATTATTTTGTTATTCTTGTTTAGGGAAAATCAATGCACTGCTGGCAGCTAGCTGAACACATCTAGTTAGCCAATCACAAGAGACAAATGTGTGCAGGCACCAATCAGCAGCTAGCTCCCACTAGTGTAGGATATCTGCATATTCTTTTTCAATAAGGGATACCAAGAGAATGAAGCACATTTGAAAATAGAAGTGAATTTAAACCTTACATGCTCTATCTGAATCATGCAAGTTTCATTTTGATTTTTCTATGCCTTTAATTGTGTGATTGATTTATATATGTATGTATATATATATATATATATATATATATATATATATATATATATATATATATATATATATATATATATATATATATATATATATATAAAACAGCAATTTAAAATATGGGGAGGCGAAAAGTGAGTTTAAAATCCTCCACTAAATCCAAAATGTAGAGAAAATAACTCATTGTTTAAACCATTTACAAATCTAGACAAGTCAGAAGATTTGCGTTTACCCCAGAAACTCTCTGATTACACTGTTTCCAATGCAGCAAAGGATACTGGGTGAGATATGCAAATGAGGTTCACAATGACTCCCTTTTTTACTTCTAGCCTGCTTTTTTAGGCAGACTTCCCTTTATGCCATAGCATCGCTGCATTACACAGCTTCTAAGCTTAGCTAGGAGTAGTACAGTGATTCAGACCAATCCCAGGACAGCTGTTTCGTGGTCATCAGCTGGGAATAGGTTGAATCACTGCTTGATAAAGTTGTTTTCTGGGGGAAATACAACAGCAATTTAAAATATGGGGAGGCAAAAAAGTGAGTTTAAAATCCTCCACTAAATCCAAAATGTAGAGAAAATAACTCATTGTGTAAACCATTTACAAATCTAGACAAGTCAGAACACTTGCTTTTACCCCAGAAACTCTCTGATTACACTGTTTCCTATATATATATATATATATATATAATGTAATATCCATTTAAATGTATGTATTTAAAAGGATTCAAAACCACACATTTTTCAGATAGAGCATACGATTTTAACATATATTTTTTTTAATTTACTGCTATTATATTTACTGCTATTTTGCTTCATTCAATTGGTATCCTATGTTGAAGGATCAGCAATAAACTACTGGGAGCTAGCTAAACACATTGGTAAGCCAATTAGAGGTAAATATGTTCAGCCACCAATCAGCAGCTAGCGCCCAGTTCCCGAGATAATAGAAGTAAATTAGAAAGTTGTTTCAAATTGTATGTTCTATCTGAATTATAAAATAATATTTTGGGGTTTTCTATCCCTTTAATGATACAAGTTAACTTTTGTATTATAAATCGTTGAATGTATTGTCTTCACATGGAGTTCACAGTTTAAATTAAAAAAAGGAGAGGTCATATCGCATGGGTAGTGTTGTTTTTATTTTCCTGTGTCACAAATGCTTGCTAGGCATTAGCATTCCTTTTTATCATGTTCAGTTATATATATCAATTGAAAATCACAATCTAAAACAGCCATAATCTGATTTTATTAAATTAATTTCAATTAAAAATTGTAACTATATTTTAAACAAAGTTGCTATATTTAGTTGAAATCACAATGCAGCAAAGTTAGATTTTATAATTTTTTTTACTTGAAAGATATTCTTGTAAAAGAAAGGGCAAATTTCATTGAAAGAACAGTGTGCTCAGCATATTTCCTTTTAACAGGAACAAATGTGATTTATTGCTTTGTCTGCTGTTTTCCCCAATTCAACAAAATTTGTTCTGCCTTGTATCCCAAGTGTGCAGTGTTAGTAACACAACATGTAAGTTATTAAAGAGTTGTCATAGTTCTTCAAAGTTTATTTTTCTAATTCTAATATTGTTTAAATTAAATGAACTTACAGAAACTTAGACGTGTGGCTCTGCTATAATTCTAAAAATGAAACTAAATACATTAAATGAAACAAAGATTGAAGAAAATAATTACCAGCTGCTGTTTTCTTCATCTGTAGCTTAAAATGATTTTTCTTTATTTCACTGAGCTCTAATTTTTTTCCACAAGTGCATATATACTGTACATAACAACCCCAGATTTATTTTTTTTACTTGTCCATCTAATGTGTGCAGAAGCCCTGGGCTTGCCTAAATCTGCCTAAACCACTCAGGTTGCAATCAAGATATATATATATATATATAGGTATCCAAAACACCAGAACTCGCCCAAAGAGAAGAAAACTGCCTGGGTGCAAATTTGTAGAAAATATTTAGCCAGAAGAAAATGCACTCTCAGGACTTTCATAAGTAAGTTACTTTTATTCCTGTAACGTTTTCGGAGGTCTTGCCTCCTTCATCAGCATAAACAAAATGAAAACAAACAAACCCTTAAATAGTGACATACTCACTCCAAATCACTTCAAACCACTACCTTCACTGGCGCCAAAATTATCGATGTTGGAACGCATACTGCGTTCCAAATGTGCTACGTGGCGGAAGTAGTGCGCCAAACTACTTCCGGTTGTCAGAATTCCAGAGCCGTAATAGCCCGGCTTAATATGTGTTAATACCATAGTCGTAAAAACTGTGATGGCATATATTGTGTGCATGCTATCTTAGAAAAACAGGTTATAGGTTCCCTATGACCTCTAGGGAGAGAGGGGGGGACTAGGGGTTTGAGCCCTTAGACCTATAGAATCCAAACCTGGGTGTTTCCAATAGGTAGTGCCTTATGCCAAATAATATATAATTATTACTGAGAAAAGGGATAGAGAAAGTGAAGCATATAGGGCACACTTGGCAGGGCAAAAACCAATGCTATATTGATTGTGTGGTGTGTCGTTTGTTTATTAAAACTTAACTTTTATATCAATAATCATTTAAAAAAGAGAGTGGAAAATTCCACTAGTGAATATAAGAACAGACAAACAATATTAAAATTGTGTCCGAGTGGTACTCGGTACACAAAAGGCTCCTCTCAAATGTGATACAGTGATCAGTTTGTATCACACTGTCCTGTTGAAATAAAGTGAGTACAATATCTTTAGCTATATGTTAATACTTGAAAGTATGAGTGCCATTTCCATCAGTTATATTTGTGGTGATGTGCCATGTAAGTTTTTTACATTTAACTTGGCCCGTTGCAAATATTATCATACAAAATAAATTCTCCGACCTCTAGTGGACGTTTGAGTGTTACCACATTGTAAAAAGGTCTTTATTAGTCTTTATTGCTGCCAAGTTTGACAGTTTAACGATGTCTGGCGTATATTGTTTAATATTGATTTACCCCAGTTAATCATGCATTAGATTTGTGCTGTTTGCCTTGCTTTAACTTGGTGAATACAAATACTCCAGGTGAGCGTAGGATTCTGAGATAGTCCAGAATCTCCTAACACTGTGCAGGCTCATATAGCGTGATAACCCATTAAAAAATAAACATTATATATTACGGCTTTTGATGGCCTGATTCAATTAAACTAGGGCTATACTATTGCTACAATAAGCAGGTACTGATAATATTAACTATAAAAAATTATTGTCAGAAAATAATTGTACTCAGAAAATCGTCTGTCTATAGCGACGGCTTGTACTTGAGCATATTGCTCCAACAATTAAAGCATATTTCGATACCATTAAAGTCTATATTCGCTAAGTCAGACTAAGTTTTTAACTATGAAAAGTTTAAGCTAAAGGTGCCTAAAAGAGGCCAACAATTAATCTAATTTCAACGGACTATATGAGAGGAGCAGTGCAAACGCCTGACGCGCGTTTCGCAACTGCTTTTTCAGAGGCGTCCGGTCCGACCGCCACACACTACTTTTAAAGGACCATCAGCCAATCGTGTGGCTGATTACTTTTTTTGCAAATTCTAACCGCCTATCGGCTATTTCCTATCATCTTACGTTGTTATGTTGACACGGTAGCGTCATCGTCAGCTGTGACCTATCAGATTCAGGGGTGTGTTTGCTGACGTTTATCCAATAGATTGCTCATACAGTGTTTATATTTATGTGTCCAACTAGTCTCTCGTGTATATTGGGTGATCAACGATAGTTACTATTACCACATATGTGTACTGATTGTTACAAAGCAAATATTTGAGCATATGTTTATCGATCTTTGAATGATATTTATTGTGTTCCAAACAATTCTATCATATGTATTAAAAGGTCATGCGTTATTTCTGAAGTATGCTATCTATTATATATCTATGTATACTATCCATTTATAGCGATAACTTGAGCAGTTGTTTCTAGACACTGGTAATGTGTATTATGTAATTACTGAAAAAAGTGAACCCTTGTTATATTTATGCAGCACTTATTTCCAACCGTTTAACTAGATTTATAAAGAGCATGTAGTTCTATTGTACCATGTGTATAAGATGTAAAGCATTGGTGGCGATTTACTTACACATATTTATGATATTCATAGCGGTGTCATACTATGTTTACATTGTCATGTCATTTTTGCCTTTAGACTATATGAGACATAAAAATTTAATAATTTAGTCCGATATTTATGTCTTAGTATGTGTTCATGTATGATGCTATTATAGCACAGTCTCACTACCAGTAATGTGTATTATTGCATGAATGCCATGGTTGAGCATTATATTTATATTCATTATCTTGGAGATTTCCTTGTCATAATTGGTGGTTAAGATTAAATATAATCAAACATAATGTTTAAAACTGTGCAAATTAAATACATTGCATGTTTTAATGTCTCAATAGACAGTGTGTGTTGCAGAATGTCTATTGGTAATTTGAAGTTCACCATATATTGGGTATATCATTTCAGATATGGGCCAGACAGATATATGGCCATGATTAGATTCATAAACACTTATGTTTTTGTTTTTATTTGTGTATATATTTATCACTAGTCTGCCAACTATAATCTCAGCACAAAGTTGTTACACTCTGTCTATTCCATCAGTTTGTGTAAGTTTATTGTAAAAAGGCACTGTATTGTATCATTTCATTTAGCCCATTTGGTCTCATGCTCTGTAGCCAAAAAATCCATTTGGATTCGGCATTTAAGAGGGTATTCTCCATATTCCCTCCTCTGATGCCCAAAGTCAGTTTTTGTAGGACCCAACATTTCAATTCTGGTTTACTGTCATGACAGTCCAAAAAGTGTCTTGCAACTGATGTAAGTTTTTTATCTTTCTTAAGATCTTTTTTAGCGTTTTTTATGTTTCCTAGATGTTCACCTAGTATTCTTCTGAGTTCTCTAGTGGACATTCCGACATATTTTTTGTTGCAGCTGCATTCCAAGCAGTATATTACATTATGTGTTCTGCAGTTAAACAGGCCATTGATTTTTTTCATACCATCTGGAAAGATGGACATCTCTTTAACATTTTTCATATATTTACAGAATTTGCATGCGCCGCATGGATATGTGCCTGTTAATCTGTCCTTTCTCATGCTAGGTTTTTTTGCAAAGTGACTCCTCATGACTTTGTCTCTGATAGTTGGTGCCCTTTTCCAACTGATGGCAATCTTATTTCCCACATTTTTAGCTTGGTCTCCATCAGTTTACAAAATGTGAGCATGCTTATTCAGTATCGTAGTTATTTCTTTGTGGGCTGTGTTGTATGTGCCTACAAAACAAATTCTTGTGTCTTTATTTTGTTTTTGTTTAGGGAATAGTAACTCGTTCCTGTCCAGGTGAAGTGCTTTATGATATGCCCTTTTGAGAATGCTGTTTGGATATCCTCTGCTTTTTAATCTAATTTTTAGTTCTTTAGATTCTTTTTTGAAAGTGTCAATTTCTGAACAATTCCTCCGTATTCTTAAAAATTCACCATATGGAATTGCTTTTTTGGTAGCAGGATGATGTGCACTGTCAAAAGATAGTATAGAGTTTGTAGCCGTTTCTTTTCTGTGTATACCTGATTGCACACATCCAAACATATCCCTCGAAATTGTTAAATCCAGAAAGGTTACTGCTGTATTGCTAATTTCAAACGTTAGTTTTAGATTTAGATCATTGCAGTTGAGTTCATGAATGAATTGTTTAAATCTCAATTCCTCCCCTTTCCATATAATGAATACATCGTCTATGTACCTGAGCCACATCAGTATGTTGTCTGTGTATTGTTCCATCTTTTCTCCAAATACATGTTCCCGCTCCCACCATCCAAGATATATGTTAGCATATGTTGGGGCGCATGCTGTACCCATGGCGGTACCACGTATCTGGAGAAAGAATTTATCATTAAACACGAAATAATTGTGGCTCATGACAAATTTTAGGAGTCTCAGTATGAATTCGTTTTTGGGCGCATTAACACTCGCTTCCATTTCTAGGAAGTATCCTACTGCATTACACCCCCATCTATGCTCAATCGATGTATATAGAGACTCGACATCGCATGTGGCAAGCCAAGTATCAGAATCGAGGGTCATGCCTTCTATTTTGTTCAGAATGTCCATAGTATCTCTTGTATATGAGGGGAGGGAGAGTACTATATTTATTAATCTCAGGTCAATATATCGTGATGCTTGTTCACACAGGCTTCCAATACCTGACACAATTGGTCTACCAGGGGGTATTTTCTGATTTTTGTGCACTTTCGGGAGCAAATATAATGTTGCCATTTTCGGGTTGTTGACGTTTAAGAATTTGTATTCTCTTGTGTCTATTAGTTCGTCTTTTTTTGCTGTCTCAATTAGCATGTTATATTTTGTTAAGAATTCCTGTGTGGGATTTCCCAGAAGTGGTTTGTAGCAGTTCTTATCTCCTAGCTGTTTTTTTGCTTCTATTAGATATAGTTCAGTGGGCCAGATCACAACATTTCCTCCCTTATCTGAAGATTTAATCACCACATCTTCCCACTTCTCGATTTCTCTCAGTGCTTTAGATTCTTTTTCATTGATGTTTCTTGTATTCACATCACGGAGTTTTAGAATATCTCTAATCACTACTTTCTGATATGTGTCTATTTCCGGGAATTGACAGATTTGAGGCATATATGTCGATTTTTTTACCAATTCTTTCCTCCAGTCATTACTGTCAGTACTGTCATTTTCATTGTCTTCCAATAAGGATATCAGATCCATGATGGCTTGTGTGTCACAGTCAGTATCCTCATGTTTAGCAAACATTTTGTTCAAAGCCATTTTTCTAGTAAAGAGATGTACGTCTTTTATTGTTTCAAAGTAGTCTATGTTGTTAGTAGGGGAGAAGGAAAGTCCTTTTTTCAGAATGTTGATGTGATCTTGGGATAGTATTTTATTAGATAAGTTTATGATTTGTAAATCTGTGGTCCTCACCACCTCGGTCTCTTCGACCAGTCCTCCTTGTTCCGATCGTTCCCATATCCCCATCTTGATCTGTTCCTGAGATTGCGCTCTGTTTTTCCCTCCCCTCCTTTTTCCTTTGTTTTTGGTTTTGTACTTCTTTCGTTTTTTGACTCTGTCTGTGATAATATAGCGATTCTTTCGTTAGCGCTGGGTACCAGTAACCTTCTGTTAGAGGTGCCTTCTTCCACATCCTCGGCTGCTGACGATTCGTATTCAGATGTCGAAATCTCATCTTTATCTCCTTTGGGTGGTAGGAAATTTCTCCTCCGTCTTGGGTTCTGTTCATCCCATGTAAAGACTCTTCCTTTTTCGAAGTCTTTTATATCTCTACTTAATTTATCACATTTTGTTTTGATAATTTCTCTTTCTTTTGAGTCTAATTCTTCCCTTAGATTTTTATATGCAGTTTTGAAGTTATCTAAAGATTCAAATTTGGCTAGTTTGGTTGTTATTTCAGATATCTCTGTGCCTAGTTCTTCAACAATTTCGGTTTCATAATCCGATAATATGGCGACAAGTACTTCTGAACAGGAGATTAGGGCTTGTTCCCATCTTCCCCTATAGCTTTCTATGTGGAAGCTGAAAGAGGGGAACAGCCTTACTCTTAGTCCTCTCGGAATTATGTGCTTGGCTAGGTACTTATCGTAAGCACTTTTATTCCACACAGAACGTGTGTGTTTTCTGAGTAGTTCCCCTAGTTCTTTTAGACCAGATTCCCAGTCATCAATTTCTGTCGGTTTATAGCCTTCAGATGATAGGTTGGCAAATGTTTTATCTATATTTACTTTGCGGTCCTTTTCTCTCTTTAGAAAATCTTCCATTAGATTAATGGAAGCCATAATACCCCCCAAGAAATGACTACTGAATAGTCTGAAATCAACTGAGTATAGGTTCCCTATGACCTCTAGGGAGAGCGGGGGGGACTAGGGGTTTGAGCCCTTAGACCTATAGAATCTAAACCTGGGTGTTTCCAATAGGTAGTGCCTTATGCCAAATAATATATAATTATTACTGAGAAAAGGGATAGAGAAAGTGAAGCATATAGGGCACACTTGGCGGGGCAAAAACCAATGCTATATTGATTCAGCAGAGGGGGCTGTTACTAGTGGTGTTCCTCAGGGGTCAGTTCTGGGGCCTGTTTTGTTTAACATATTTATCTGCGATATCAGCAAAGGGCTACAGGGGAAAGTATGTCTCTTTGCAGATGATACAAAAATTTGCAACAGAGTGGATGTTCCAGGGGGGGTAGACAAAATGAGAAGTGATATACAACAATTGGAGGATTGGACAAATGACTGGGGTCTAAAGTTTAACACAGCAAAGTGTAAAATAATGCATTTAGGGAAGAAAAATCCAAATGTTAATTACAGACTCAATGACACTTTACTGACTGTTACAGACGAGGAACAGGACTTGGGAATTATTATTTCAGATGATTTAAAACTTAGTAAACAATGTAGTAATGCAGCGAGTAAGGCTAGCAGAATGCTTGGATGTATTGGTAGAGGTATTTGCAGCAGAAATAGTAAGGTTCTTATGCCACTTTATAGATCATTAGTTAGGCCTCATCTTGAGTATTGTGTGCAGTTCTGGAGACCATATCTTCAGAAGGATATTAACAAACTTGAATCTGTGCAAAGGAGGGCTACCAAAATGGTACATGGTCTAAAAAATAAAACTTACCAGGATAGGCTCAATGACCTAAATATGTATAGCTTAGAGGAGAGAAGGGAAAGAGGTGATATGATACAAATTTCAAGTACATTAAAGGGTTTAGTAAAACTGAGGCTGTGGGTATTTTACATAAAATGGAAAATTCAAGAACAAGGGGTCATGAGCTCAAGCTAAAGGGTAGTAGATTCAGAAGTAATTTGAGGAAGCACTTCTTTACAGAAAGAGTGATTGATTTATGGAATAAACTTCCTCAAGAGGTAGTAGCAACAAACACTGTGGGGGACTTTAAAAATGCATGGGACAAGCATAGGGCTATCCTACGAACTAGATAAGTTTATACTGTTAGGTAAGGTCGGGCAGACTTGCTGGGCCTATGGCTCTTATCTGCCATCAATATCTATGTTTCTATGTTTCTATGATTGTGTGGTGTGTCGTTTGTTTATTAAAACTTAACTTTTATATCAATAATCATTTAAAAAATCACTTTTTTCAGTAATTACGTAATACACATTACCAGTGTCTAGAAACAACTGCTCAAGTTATCGCTATAAATGGATAGTATACATAGATATATAATAGATAGCATACTTCAGAAATAACGCATGACCTTTTAATACATATGATAGAATTGTTTGGAACACAATAAATATCATTCAAAGATCGATAAACATATGCTCAAATATTTGCTTTGTAACAATCAGTACACATATGTGGTAATAGTAACTATCGTTGATCACCCAATATACACGAGAGACTAGTTGGACACATAAATATAAACACTGTATGAGCAATCTATTGGATAAACGTCAGCAAACACACCCCTGAATCTGATAGGTCACAGCTGACGATGACGCTACCGTGTCAACATAACAACGTAAGATGATAGGAAATAGCCGATAGGCGGTTAGAATTTGCAAAAAAAGTAA
The DNA here is from genome assembly GCF_027579735.1 of Bombina bombina. Classification (NCBI taxonomy): domain Eukaryota; kingdom Metazoa; phylum Chordata; class Amphibia; order Anura; family Bombinatoridae; genus Bombina; species Bombina bombina. The sequence continues at coordinate 1,264,170,216 of NC_069500.1, read as the reverse complement.
TCAGCCACACGATTGGCTGATGGTCCTTTAAAAGTAGTGTGTGGCGGTCGGACCGGACGCCTCTGAAAAAGCAGTTGCGAAACGCGCGTCAGGCGTTTGCACTGCTCCTCTCATATAGTCCGTTGAAATTAGATTAATTGTTGGCCTCTTTTAGGCACCTTTAGCTTAAACTTTTCATAGTTAAAAACTTAGTCTGACTTAGCGAATATAGACTTTAATGGTATCGAAATATGCTTTAATTGTTGGAGCAATATGCTCAAGTACAAGCCGTCGCTATAGACAGACGATTTTCTGAGTACAATTATTTTCTGACAATAATTTTTTATAGTTAATATTATCAGTACCTGCTTATTGTAGCAATAGTATAGCCCTAGTTTAATTGAATCAGGCCATCAAAAGCCGTACTATATAATGTTTATTTTTTAATGGGTTATCACGCTATATGAGCCTGCACAGTGTTAGGAGATTCTGGACTATCTCAGAATCCTACGCTCACCTGGAGTATTTGTATTCACCAAGTTAAAGCAAGGCAAACAGCACATATCTAATGCATGATTAACTGGGGTAAATCAATATTAAACAATATACGCCAGACATCGTTAAACTGTCAAACTTGGCAGCAATAAAGACTAATAAAGACCTTTTTACAATGTGGTAACACTCAAACGTCCACTAGAGGTCGGAGAATTTATTTTGTATGATAATATTTGCAACGGGCCAAGTTAAATGTAAAAAACTTACATGGCACATCACCACAAATATAACTGATGGAAATGGTACTCATACTTTCAAGTATTAACATATAGCTAAAGATATTGTACTCACTTTATTTCAACAGGACAGTGTGATACAAACTGATCACTGTATCACATTTGAGAGGAGCCTTTTGTGTACCGAGTACCACTCGGACACAATTTTAATATTGTTTGTCTGTTCTTATATTCACTAGTGGAATTTTCCACTCTCTTTTTTAAATGATTATTGATATAAAAGTTAAGTTTTAATAAACAAACGACACACCACACAATCAATATAGCATTGGTTTTTGCCCCGCCAAGTGTGCCCTATATGCTTCACTTTCTCTATCCCTTTTCTCAGTAATAATTATATATTATTTGGCATAAGGCACTACCTATTGGAAACACCCAGGTTTGGATTCTATAGGTCTAAGGGCTCAAACCCCTAGTCCCCCCCTCTCTCCCTAGAGGTCATAGGGAACCTATAACCAGTTGATTTCAGACTATTCAGTAGTCATTTCTTGGGGGTATTATGGCTTCCATTAATCTAATGGAAGATTTTCTAAAGAGAGAAAAGGACCGCAAAGTAAATATAGATAAAACATTTGCCAACCTATCATCTGAAGGCTATAAACCGACAGAAATTGATGACTGGGAATCTGGTCTAAAAGAACTAGGGGAACTACTCAGAAAACACACACGTTCTGTGTGGAATAAAAGTGCTTACGATAAGTACCTAGCCAAGCACATAATTCCGAGAGGACTAAGAGTAAGGCTGTTCCCCTCTTTCAGCTTCCACATAGAAAGCTATAGGGGAAGATGGGAACAAGCCCTAATCTCCTGTTCAGAAGTACTTGTCGCCATATTATCGGATTATGAAACCGAAATTGTTGAAGAACTAGGCACAGAGATATCTGAAATAACAACCAAACTAGCCAAATTTGAATCTTTAGATAACTTCAAAACTGCATATAAAAATCTAAGGGAAGAATTAGACTCAAAAGAAAGAGAAATTATCAAAACAAAATGTGATAAATTAAGTAGAGATATAAAAGACTTCGATAAAGGAAGAGTCTTTACATGGGATGAACAGAACCCAAGACGGAGGAGAAATTTCCTACCACCCAAAGGAGATAAAGATGAGATTTCGACATCTGAATACGAATCGTCAGCAGCCGAGGATGTGGAAGAAGGCACCTCTAACAGAAGGTTACTGGTACCCAGCGCTAACGAAAGACTCGCTATATTATCACAGACAGAGTCAAAAAACGAAAGAAGTACAAAACCAAAAACAAAGGAAAAAGGAGGGGAGGGAAAAACAGAGCGCAATCTCAGGAACAGATCAAGATGGGGATATGGGAACGATCGGAACAAGGAGGACTGGTCGAAGAGACCGAGGTGGTGAGGACCATAGATTTACAAATCATAAACTTATCTAATAAAATACTATCCCAAGATCACATCAACATTCTGAAAAAAGGACTTTCCTTCTCCCCTACTAACAACATAGACTACTTTGAAACAATAAATGACTTACATCTCTTTACTAGAAAAATGGCTTTGAACAAAGTGTTTGCTAAACATGAGGATACTGACTGTGACACACAAGCCATCATGGATCTGATATCCTTATTGGAAGACAATGAAAATGACAGTACTGACAGTAATGACTGGAGGAAAGAATTGGTAAAAAAATCGACATATATGCCTCAATTCTGTCAATTCCCGGAAATAGACACATATCAGAAAGTAGTGATTAGAGATATTCTAAAACTCCGTGATATGAATACAAGAAACATCAATGAAAAAGAATCTAAAGCACTGAGAGAAATCGAGAAGTGGGAAGATGTGGTGATTAAATCTTCAGATAAGGGAGGAAATGTTGTGATCTGGCCCACTGAACTATATCTAATAGAAGCAAAAAAACAGCTAGGAGATAAGAACTGCTACAAACCACTTCTGGGAAATCCCACACAGGAATTCTTAACAAAATATAACATGCTAATTGAGACAGCAAAAAAAGACGAACTAATAGACACAAGAGAATACAAATTCTTAAACGTCAACCACCCGAAAGTGGCAACATTATATTTGCTCCCGAAAGTGCACAAAAATCAGAAAATACCCCCTGGTAGACCAATTGTGTCAGGTATTGGAAGCCTGTGTGAACAAGCATCACAATATATTGACCTGAGATTAAGAAATATAGTACTCTCCCTCCCCTCATATACAAGAGATACTATGGACATTCTGAACAAAATAGAAGGCATGACCCTCGATTCTGATACTTGGCTTGCCACATGCAATGTCGAGTCTCTATATACATCAATTGAGCATAGATGGGGGTGTAATGCAGTAGGATACTTCCTAGAAATGGAACCGAGTGTTAATGCGCCCAAAAACGAATTCATACTGAGACTCCTAAAATTTGTCCTGAGCCACAATTATTTCGTGTTTAACGATAAATTCTTTCTCCAGATACGTGGTACCGCCATGGGTACAGCATGCGCCCCAACATATGCTAACATATATCTTGGATGGTGGGAGCGGGAACATGTATTTGGAGAAAAGATGGAACAATACACAGACAACATACTGATGTGGCTCAGGTACATAGACGATGTATTCATTATATGGAAAGGGGAGGAATTGAGATTTAAACAATTCATTCATGAACTCAACTGCAATGATCTAAATCTAAAACTAACGTTTGAAATTAGCAATACAGCAGTAACCTTTCTGGATTTAACAATTTCGAGGGATATGTTTGGATGTGTGCAATCAGGTATACACAGAAAAGAAACGGCTACAAACTCTATACTATCTTTTGACAGTGCACATCATCCTGCTACCAAAAAAGCAATTCCATATGGTGAATTTTTAAGAATACGGAGGAATTGTTCAGAAATTGACACTTTCAAAAAAGAATCTAAAGAACTAAAAATTAGATTAAAAAGCAGAGGATATCCAAACAGCATTCTCAAAAGGGCATATCATAAAGCACTTCACCTGGACAGGAACGAGTTACTATTCCCTAAACAAAAACAAAATAAAGACACAAGAATTCGTTTTGTAGGCACATACAACACAGCCCACAAAGAAATAACTACGATACTGAATAAGCATGCCCACATTTTGCAAACTGATGGAGACGTAGCTAAAAATGTGGGAAATAAGATTGCCATCAGTTGGAAAAGGGCACCAACTATCAGAGACAAAGTCATGAGGAGTCACTTTGCAAAAAAACCTAGCATGAGAAAGGACAGATTAACAGGCACATATCCATGCGGCGCATGCAAATTCTGTAAATATATGAAAAATGTTAAAGAGATGTCCATCTTTCCAGATGGTATGAAAAAAATCAATGGCCTGTTTAACTGCAGAACACATAATGTAATATACTGCTTGGAATGCAGCTGCAACAAAAAATATGTCGGAATGTCCACTAGAGAACTCAGAAGAAGACTAGGTGAACATCTAGGAAACATAAAAAACGCTAAAAAAGATCTTAAGAAAGATAAAAAACTTACATCAGTTGCAAGACACTTTTTGGACTGTCATGACAGTAAACCAGAATTGAAATGTTGGGTCCTACAAAAACTGACTTTGGGCATCAGAGGAGGGAATATGGAGAATACCCTCTTAAAGGCCGAATCCAAATGGATTTTTTGGCTACAGAGCTTGAGACCAAATGGGCTAAATGAAATGATACAATACAGTGCCTTTTTACAATAAACTTACACAAACTGATGGAATAGACAGAGTGTAACAACTTTGTGCTGAGATTATAGTTGGCAGACTAGTGATAAATATATACACAAATAAAAACAAAAACATAAGTGTTTATGAATCTAATCATGGCCATATATCTGTCTGGCCCATATCTGAAATGATATACCCAATATATGGTGAACTTCAAATTACCAATAGACATTCTGCAACACACACTGTCTATTGAGACATTAAAACATGCAATGTATTTAATTTGCACAGTTTTAAACATTATGTTTGATTATATTTAATCTTAACCACCAATTATGACAAGGAAATCTCCAAGATAATGAATATAAATATAATGCTCAACCATGGCATTCATGCAATAATACACATTACTGGTAGTGAGACTGTGCTATAATAGCATCATACATGAACACATACTAAGACATAAATATCGGACTAAATTATTAAATTTTTATGTCTCATATAGGCAAAAATGACATGACAATGTAAACATAGTATGACACCGCTATGAATATCATAAATATGTGTAAGTAAATCGCCACCAATGCTTTACATCTTATACACATGGTACAATAGAACTACATGCTCTTTATAAATCTAGTTAAACGGTTGGAAATAAGTGCTGCATAAATATAACAAGGGTTCACTTTTTTCAGTAATTACGTAATACACATTACCAGTGTCTAGAAACAACTGCTCAAGTTATCGCTATAAATGGATAGTATACATAGATATATAATAGATAGCATACTTCAGAAATAACGCATGACCTTTTAATACATATGATAGAATTGTTTGGAACACAATAAATATCATTCAAAGATCGATAAACATATGCTCAAATATTTGCTTTGTAACAATCAGTACACATATGTGGTAATAGTAACTATCGTTGATCACCCAATATACACGAGAGACTAGTTGGACACATAAATATAAACACTGTATGAGCAATCTATTGGATAAACGTCAGCAAACACACCCCTGAATCTGATAGGTCACAGCTGACGATGACGCTACCGTGTCAACATAACAACGTAAGATGATAGGAAATAGCCGATAGGCGGTTAGAATTTGCAAAAAAAGTAATCAGCCACACGATTGGCTGATGGTCCTTTAAAAGTAGTGTGTGGCGGTTGGACCGGACGCCTCTGAAAAAGCAGTTGCGAAACGCGCGTCAGGCGTTTGCACTGCTCCTCTCATATAGTCCGTTGAAATTAGATTAATTGTTGGCCTCTTTTAGGCACCTTTAGCTTAAACTTTTCATAGTTAAAAACTTAGTCTGACTTAGCGAATATAGACTTTAATGGTATCGAAATATGCTTTAATTGTTGGAGCAATATGCTCAAGTACAAGCCGTCGCTATAGGACAGACGATTTTCTGAGTACAATTATTTTCTGACAATAATTTTTTATAGTTAATATTATCAGTACCTGCTTATTGTAGCAATAGTATAGCCCTAGTTTAATTGAATCAGGCCATCAAAAGCCGTACTATATAATGTTTATTTTTTAATGGGTTATCACGCTATATGAGCCTGCACAGTGTTAGGAGATTCTGGACTATCTCAGAATCCTACGCTCACCTGGAGTATTTGTATTCACCAAGTTTAAGCAAGGCAAACAGCACAAATCTAATGCATGATTAACTGGGGTAAATCAATATTAAACAATATACGCCAGACATCGTTAAGCTGTCAAACTTGGCAGCAATAAAGACTAATAAAGACCTTTTTACAATGTGGTAACACTCAAACGTCCACTAGAGGTCGGAGAATTTATTTTGTATGATAATATTTGCAACGGGCCAAGTTAAATGTAAAAAACTTACATGGCACATCACCACAAATATAACTGATGGAAATGGTACTCATACTTTCAAGTATTAACATATATCTAAAGATATTGTACTCACTTTATTTCAACAGGACAGTGTGATACAAACTGATCACTGTATCACATTTGAGAGGAGCCTTTTGTGTACCGAGTACCACTCGGACACAATTTTAATATTGTTTGTCTGTTCTTATATTCACTAGTGGAATTTTCCACTCTCTTTTTTAAATGATTATTGATATAAAAGTTAAGTTTTAATAAACAAACGACACACCACACAATCAATATAGCATTGGTTTTTGCCCCGCCAAGTGTGCCCTATATGCTTCACTTTCTCTATCCCTTTTCTCAGTAATTATCTTAGAAAAACAACCAACTATTAGTGTGCAAATAAAGTGTATTAATATCTTAAATAGTGATAGTAAGTGTGACAACCGCTTGTTGCCATGACAACCTAATAAACACTAGAATGTATCCCTATTGCGGACATGGGAACAAACTAGCAATAGCAATGTTTCAAAGTGTATCACAGAGTGTGTCAAAGCAGGCATACTGCCCAGATAGAATGTGTATAGAAATAACAGGGTCTACTTATGAATCGCACCAACTAGCATATTGTAATATATACATGTTACTGTGTTAGCTTATATTGAGGATATTCGGCCAGTCTACTTCTTCTTCTCATGAACCAAATGTTCATAGAGGAGTCTCATATGGAGATGTTTATGATGTACCGCCTTAAGTGTATACAAGACTATTATGCTCAAAACTATCATTTGTCCGGGATCTCCCCATTCCTATGAACTATTCACATGCGCACTGTTCGTACCCTGCAGCACTTACCATATTAACATATAGTTGTATTCTTAAGGGGGATTTTTTACAACTTAAATCTTTCTTATTAGGTAAGGGGATCATATATTGACACCCTATGTTACTTCCATGTTAAGATTATGGGGGTCCTATACACCAAGCATACTCCACTTCCATCTAGTGATGCCCCCATTTACACACTACTCTGAATACCAATCACTCCAAACAAATTAAATTAAATTGTTAAAGAAAATTAAAAAACAAATAAAAACAATTGATATAACGGTCTTTCCATTGACTGCAACGATATCCCATTCGGGACTGATCTAGCTCCAAAAGTCCATGATTCTCTTGTATACAGAATAAAGAGCGCCTGGTCGTTTACTTTTGAATTTGTACATAGTGACCCGCTCTGTGTTTCATTCTGTGCATTCTTCCATATCTACGGTTACAACCTTGTCCCATAGGTTAAAGTGGCCTTAGAATCGAATGCCTAATGTGCACTGTGTTTCCCTGGTTATTCAACAATCAAATCATTATCTGTGTTGTGATGTTCATTACTGGTCCTCCTCTGATGTTCTTTGCTCCTTCCTGACGTAATTAAGGATCTAGTGTCCAGCTTCGGAAATGGGTAATGTTATTGGAGCTATATGTGTAAAGAACCTGGTAACTCCAAGGAACCACTATCCGACTTCCACACAGGTATTAGAAATACCAAAGACTCCTAAACCCGGTGCTGTTTGCCAACATGGTTAGGAGCACCCCTATAGCGAGGCACGCAAACCGTATGGCCCACAGAGTCATGATAGTCTAGGTGCCGTACCCTGCAATTGTGTCACACTATATAGCCACATTACATTAGAGCCTTAAAGTCAGGGGTGGTGTTCAGCCCACCTGGGTAAATGGTGCCCAGTCGGTACATCCATTGAGCCTCCCGTTGTAGAAGTATTTTACCTCTGTCTCCCCCCCTATCCAGTGGGGGTACATGATCAATAAGTGTATATCTTATTGATGCCACCGAATGTCTGTGTTCTGCACAGTGTCTCGCTACCGGTTGGTCCGACTCCCCGGACTTGTGAGCCGACCTTATGGCATGCCGATGGTTGGCCATCCTTTCTCTCAGGGTGCCTGTCGTCTTGCCGACATAGTACCGAGAGCATGGGCACACCAATAAGTAGATAACAAACATGCTTGTGCAGGTAATAGAATGTCGTATATGAAACTGCCTATTGGTGTGGGGATGATGAAATGTTCTGGTACTTATGAGTCCATTACAGGTGGTACATCCTAGGCATCGATAGGATCCTCTGATGTTGGTATGTGTCCTGGGATTATAACTTGCCTTCGAGTCAGTCCTGACTAATAGGTCTCGCAAATTTGTACCCCTCCTGTAACCAACCATAGGCGTAAGATGTTTACTAAACTGTAATTTTGGGTCAGTGGAGACGATAGGCCAATGTGTCCTTAAAGAAAGTCCAGCATTTCTGGTACTAGGAGAAAATGTAGTGGCCAGTATAATTTTGTCATCTCTGGTTCGTCTAGGTTCTTGTACCAATAGTTGTGCCTGTGTGACTTGTGACACTTCCTTCATCATCTGACTGATATGTTGTGTCTTGTAGCCCCTTTCCGCAAATTTTGCACCCATTTCGGACAACTGGGAGGCTCCCACTATAGGGTCAGAATTATTTCTCACTGTTCTAATAAGCTGCGATTTCAGTATGCCCTTTAGTAATGCTGGGGGATGACAACTATCTGACCTCAGTAGGGAGTTCCTATCCGTAGGTTTGCTAAATAGTGTGCATCCTAGACCCTGTGTGGTTTTATACACTTTAAGGTCAAGAAAGTTGATAGACTGTGTATCGCTTAAGATTTTAAATCTAACCGTGGTCTGTGTATTATTGAATAGCTCAAACCACTCATGCAGGTCACCCATGCCCCCTCTCCAAATCAGAAAAATATCGTCGATATACCTACGGTAGAAAATGATAGATGAATCACATTTTCCCCATAGGTATATATTCTCAAAATGAGACATGAAGATATTAGATATTAGACATGAAGATATTAGCATAGGAGGGGGCCATGGATGACCCCATGGCCGTGCCCGCTATCTGGAGAAAGAATTTGTTTTCGAATCTAAAATAATTCTTGTGCAAACAAAATTCAATGAGAGATAGTAGGTATTCAATAGGTGGTCCCTCATAGAGGGGGTTGTTCTTGAGGTGTGCCCTGACAGCTTCTAATCCTTCCCCATGGGGAATGATAGTATATAGGCTGTTCACGTCCATGGTGACCAAAATATCACCAGGCTGGACGTGAACAGCCCTCAATAGTCTAATGAATTCGCTTGTATCCAGCAAAAAGGATCGTGTTCCCCTGACAACCGGCTGCAATAACAGGTCAATGTACTGCGATACCCTCCTATGCTAATATCTTCATGTCTCATTTTGAGAATATATACCTATGGGGAAAATGTGATTCATCTATCATTTTCTACCGTAGGTATATCGACGATATTTTTCTGATTTGGAGAGGGGGCATGGGTGACCTGCATGAGTGGTTTGAGCTATTCAATAATACACAGACCACGGTTAGATTTAAAATCTTAAGCGATACACAATCAACTTTCTTGACCTTAAAGTGTATAAAACCACACAGGGTCTAGGATGCACACTATTTAGCAAACCTACGGATAGGAACTCCCTACTGAGGTCAGATAGTTGTCATCCCCCAGCATTACTAAAGGGCATACTGAAATCGCAGCTTATTAGAACAGTGAGAAATAATTCTGACCCTATAGTGGGAGCCTCCCAGTTGTCCGAAATGGGTGCAAAATTTGCGGAAAGGGGCTACAAGACACAACATATCAGTCAGATGATGAAGGAAGTGTCACAAGTCACACAGGCACAACTATTGGTACAAGAACCTAGACGAACCAGAGATGACAAAATTATACTGGCCACTACATTTTCTCCTAGTACCAGAAATGCTGGACTTTCTTTAAGGACACATTGGCCTATCGTCTCCACTGACCCAAAATTACAGTTTAGTAAACATCTTACGCCTATGGTTGGTTACAGGAGGGGTACAAATTTGCGAGACCTATTAGTCAGGACTGACTCGAAGGCAAGTTATAATCCCAAGACACATACCAACATCAGAGGATCCTATCGATGCCTAGGATGTACCACCTGTAATGGACTCATAAGTACCAGAACATTTCATCATCCCCACACCAATAGGCAGTTTCATATACGACATTCTATTACCTGCACAAGCATGTTTGTTATCTACTTATTGGTGTGCCCATGCTCTCTGTACTATGTCGGCAAGACGACAGGCACCCTGAGAGAAAGGATGGCCAACCATCGGCATGCCATAAGGTCGGCTCACAAGTCCGGGGAGTCGGACCAACCGGTAGCGAGACACTGTGCAGAACACAGACATTCGGTGGCATCAATAAGATATACACTTATTGATCATGTACCCCCACTGGATAGGGGGGGAGACAGAGGTAAAATACTTCTACAACGGGAGGCTCAATGGATGTACCGACTGGGCACCATTTACACAGGTGGGCTGAACACCACCCCAGACTTTAAGGCTCTAATGTAATGTATATATATAAATATATATACTGTATGCTATATATATATATATATAGAGTCATGGCCAAAAATATTCACCCCTGCATCTCTGTCAGATAAAGCACCACTTTGCCCAGACAATTGTTGCAATTACAAATGTTTAAGCATTCTCATGTTTATTTCTTTTGTTTGTATTGGTATGACACAACAAAGTGGAGAAAAAAAGCCAAATCTGACACATTCCATGCAAAACTCCAAAAATGGACTGGACAAAATTATTGGCACCCTCAATTTAATATTTGGTAGCACACCCCTTGTAAAAATGTACTAAAATCAATCGCTTCCTGTAACCATCAATGAGTTTCTTACACCTCTCTACTGGTATTTAGGACCACTCTTCTTTAGCCAACTGCTCTAGGTTTATCAGATTGGAAGGGTTCCTTTTCCCATGGGTTATTGTCCTGCTGTAAGACCCATGACCTCTGACAGAGACCAAACTTTCTGACACTGGGCCCTTCATTGGATCACAGAATTCTTTGGTAGTCTTCAGATTGCATAATGCCATGCACACAGTCAAGACATCCAGTGCCTGAAGCAGCAAAGCAACCCACAAACATCAGCTAACCTCTGCCATGTTTGACTGTAGGGACTGTATTCTTTTCTTTAAAAGTCTAATTTCTTTTTCTGAAAACAGTAAAATGATGGGCTTTACGAAAAAGCTGTAATTTAGTTTCATCTGTCCACAGCACATTCTCCCATAAGGATTTTGGCTTCCTCAGGTAAGTTTTGGCAAACTCCAATCTGGCTTTTTTATGTTTCTGTGTCAGCAGTGGGGTCCTCCTTTATAGAGCAAGCTGAAACATTGGCACCCTGTGCCTAAAGGTCAGCTTGAATTTGTCTGGAAGTTGATCAAGGTTCTTTATCTACCATTCAAACAATCCTTTGTTGCAATCTTTAATCAATTTTTCTCTTTCGTCCACTCCCAGGGAGGCTAACTACAGTGCCATGGGCTTTAAACTTTTTGACAACGTTGCGCACAGTGGGCACAGGAACATTAAGATATCTGGAGATGAATTTGTAACCTTGAGATTGTCCATGCTTTTCCACAATTTTTTTTCTCACATACTCAGACAATTCTTTGCTGCTCCTTCTCTTCTCCATGTTCAGTGCCGCACACAGAAACACACAACAAAAAAGTTGAGTCCATTTTTTCCCATTTTAACCGTTTCCGGTGTGATTTCTTATTGTCAGCACCTGTTTAACTGATACAGGTGAGTTTAATTACAAATAACAGGGACCATCACTAACTTGCATTGTCCAGATCCATTTTGGAGTTTTGCATGGAATGCGTCAGGTATGGCTTTTTTCTCTCCACTCTTTTGTGTCATACCAATACAAACAAAATAAATAAACATGACAATGCCTAAACATTTGTAATAGCAACAATTATCTGGGTGAAGTGGTGCATTGTCAAGGTTTTCTGCTCCTGCATCATTGCCTTGCTAAACTCCTCCCAACTCCTCTTCTTAACACCTGCGCACCTCTTACCTGATGCTTAGTATTTTGTCTAGAAGTCTTACTGCTGCTAGAATCCTAAGCTCCAGTCACCTTATTGTTATCTATCTAGTGACATCGATACCTGAAAAGCATTCTTATGCCAACATTACAAGACCTACAGTTTCCTTCTACTACTGATTGATCTGCTTCGATCATCAACTTATAATTTCAAGCTAGCACTTTCTCTGCAAACCTTCTCTCTCACAGAACTGACAAGGGCTCACTTCCGGTTTCGGAGATACTGCTGAGTAGTCCTTCACCTCCACTTCACTAAATATCTGTCTCCATTCTAGGACTAAACCAAAGTACCAAAGCTAATTCAAATTATATTAAACTTACGGCTATTCTGACTTCAATATCATGAACCACCGGACTAACTCTGAAAACCGCAAAGCGGGAACACGCCTCCAGTGACGCCAGCTGTCATTCACACAGTCAGTTCACCTCTGAACACCGCAAAGGTATTGCTACTAAATTGCCGTTACTTTGCAACAGACTGCAGTCACATTCTAGTCTTTGAAGCAGCTCAACTGAGATTACAGAACCGCATCTGCTCACTTTAGTTTCTCCTCTTGAGCAGTCGTTTACTAACTCTTTAGTAAATTCACTGTCTGGTACCACAACTACTAACATCTATAAGAGCTTGTAAACAGACAGTGATAGAAACAAATTTAAAGGCTCAGTACAAACCCAAAGTTTGTAGTTGTGATCCACTTGAAACCTAAGTTTCAGTCCTACTCAATTTATTAACACTCACAAAGATGTTTGCACATGCAGTGCAATAACAGGTGAGCCGAAGCTTCAGAGCCGCTCGGCTGACTCGCTAGAGGGTGAAATCAGCTGTTCACTGGGTAATCACTTCACCAACGATGGTGGGGAAAAAAAGATACCTATGACATAAAATATAGATACCGCCCTTGGTGCAGATTATCCCAGGCACAGAATGCACATACAACAGATGTCGAGAAGTTATACTCACAAACGGAGTTGCACAAGCAGTGCAATATCAGGCCGTGCCGAATCTTAAAGAGCCGTTCGGCTGACTCCCTGAGGCCTGTACAGCTGCTCCTGGATCGTTGGAGGAGTGGTGGAAAATAAAGGTGGATATTGCCGATAGAGGTTGATCCAAGCAAGGGATCAATAAGGGCAAATAGAACAATTCACCAGCAAGGTAGACAAAATAAAAGTATTTATTAAAAATATAAAAATTACTTAGCAACGCGTTTCTCGGCTAACATGCCGTTTCATCAGGCTACATAATTCTAAGAGCTACCTTGCTGACTTAAAAGGACTGACAGGACCAATCAAAACCCTGAAAATTCACACACCTCCCTTGCTCAGGTGTACTATCTGATTACAGGGTGTCGCCCTGAGATACATAGCACTTTTGTTAAAAATGAATACAATTTATACAAACTTCAAAAAAATCTTTCTATATATACAAGGGCAATTTAACATGAATCGATAGCAAGTTTTAATCTCAATAATTGTAACAATAATATTTAGATATTTCAGTCTTACAAACAATATAACAATATAAAAGAAATATATATAATAATCAGATATTTATAAATATAATAGATGAATTCTCAGTAATAAATTTATAATAAACATATAAATCATATAATAACAAATTATAAATAAATACAAGAATAAATACTAAAAAAATATATAATTACTAAAAATATATATAAAGCCATATAATCAATCATATTACTACATCTAATGGTCGGATTAGAACTCACGACCTAGTGGCTGGGAAACCATCAACCCAGCCACTAGGCTATAAGCGGGCTTCTGATGCAAGTGTTCATAGTGTACTGAATGTATCTTGACAATGCTGTGACTGGTGCAAGTGGTGCATTATACAAAATAAACGTGTGTGTGAAAAAAGGTGTATAAATGTGATGTACTTGTGCCTAACAGATAGTGGTATTTACCTTTATAGTGATGTACATATAAGGGAAGCAATGATGTACCATTATGTGATGGATTGCTATGTGTGGCCATAGCAGATATGTGTGACATGTTGGTTAACATACTAGTGTGATGGCTAAAAATAAAATAAGAATTGACTAAAAGCCAATATTGGAAGGGGATACTAGTAATTATTATAGTGCTAATATGTTAATAATTTGCTAAAAAGATATTATGAATGATTATTAAGAATACTTGATGTATTCATATGACATATTTACTATGTTAATGTATTCTTAATGTGACAGTATTAAGCCACTATATATAATGTGATATATATTAGTATTAAACATTGACTAGATTGGATCCCCCGACCTCATAGTATAAATATCTAACAAGCTAACCGCTAGGCCATGACTGCCTGTGTGCAAAGAGTGGTCAAATAGTTAAAATACTAATGTGGTGCCTAAATATAAATATTGACTGATAGCCAATATCAAAGTGCTAATGTATTAAAAGATTTTTAACTAAAAAGATATTGTGGGTGAATATTAAGAATGCTCCGTTTACTCGTGTGACATGTTTGATATGCTAAATATATTCCTGATATAGCAAAATTGTGCATCTATATTGTTAATTTAAAAGATAAAAAATTAAAAAAAAAATATAAATAAAATTTAGTATAAATTAATACTAAATGGCCAGATTTGAACTCCTGACCTAATAATATAAAGACTATCAACCTAACCACTAGGCCACAACTGCATGTGTACCAAGATTGGTCGAATTTTCTTATAATCAGCTGTATATGGTCTATTAAGATTATTCATATGCTAATTCAATACTATATTATTACATAAGATAGGGGTAATTTTGATAGGCAGAGAGAGATTATATAACAGCTTTATACTTTTAGTTAATAAATATAATCTAGAGGGCTGCCAAATCTACATTAATCTAAAAGGCTGCCAGATCTACATTAAGGTTAAGTCCTAATGGGTGTAAAGTTTTTAGTTTATGAATCCAAAAAGTCTCTCTCTGCCTAAGCCTCAAAAATCTATTATATGTATGGGATGGTATAATTTCTTCTATGGGTAGTTATAGTGTTAACAATTGGGGTTCCCTTTGTGATTTTTATGGCAGTGTTTAATAACACTGTGTGATTTCTTGTTTTTTAAAACACTACAATAATGCTCTGACCACCTATGGCTCAATCGTCTAATAGTTCGAGCGCCGATATATTGAATCCCACAAACACAAGAGATAAGATAAACTACATATTTTGAAGCACAAGTCATTCTACTTTTGATCTTGTAAGTTTTTTGTCTACAAAGGATTGAAACACATGAGTACCATGTCCTAATGTGATCACACATTTTACATCTGGATGCTCTACATTTGTATATTCCTCTGCCCTTTATTTGGGAATTCAAATTTCTTCTATTCTTAGATTTATGATTTTCTTGTTTGGCCTTGTGTTTTAACTACTTTACTAGGTGCCAAAATATTTTTAAGATTTGGGGCCTTTACTATACACAATGGAGGGAGTAACTCCAATTAGATCCTTTAAAAATAGGGTCTCTTTTCAGGGATTCTCCAATGTTTTTGGGAAAATTTCACTATATGTTTATAATTACAGTTATACATGTGTAATATATCTTATTTCAATAGGTTTAACATCTCCCCGTTGGATATTATGTGTTATGTTAAAGTATGTCTCTCTATTTTCATTTCTAGCTCTTTGATAACTAGAATTAATAAGGTCTGTTGGATAATGCTTTCCATGAATCTCTCTTTTGAGCGTCGTACTCTGCTTATCATAATCCGGATATTAGGCTACAATTGCGCCTTATCCGTTTAAATTGTCCGTATGGGACATTCTTTTTTCCAAGGATAGTGGTGATTACTTCTAAAATCTAGATAGTCTGTTGCTATCAACAGTTTTGAAATGGGTTGAACTATCTATTCCACCCAAATGTATTAAAACGCGAGGGATAAATCTAAGAAAACCACACTCTCCTTATGTATACAACTAGTATATTTCGAATCCTCTGTTTTGAGTTCAGGTGGTCTACAAATTCTAAAGCTCTATCTTTGAGTGCATTCCAAATGAAAATTAAATCGTCTATGAACCTTACCAGAGAACACCAGGTTCGCCCCAAATTCCGATTGGTAGATGTAACTATTTTCAAAGCTCCCCATAATAGATTAGCGAAACTCCTGGGGCGGAACCTGGGTGCCCATGGCGGTTCCTTTTATCTGCAAATAATATTCATCTAAAAATAAAAATAATTGTGCTGTAAAACAAATAATATAAGTTGTAATATAAATTGTTTTTTGTAATGGGGGGTGGATATATTGGTCTTCTTCTAAATAACGCTGTATATAGCGTTCACCACCCAAATCATGAGGAATATTGGTGTATAAAGCCTCCACGTCACAAGTAATCCATATATAGTCATTAGTGATCGGTATACATCTTAATTTATCCTATAGATCCATAGAATCTCTAATATATGATTCCAAGTTAATTACATACTTTTGAAGGAAGTATCTATATAAGCTGATACATTCTCAGTGAGACTACCTATGCCCGCTATTATTGGTCGCTCCCGGAGGGTTGACAGTATCCTTGTGGATTTTTGGGCAGATGGTAATAGAAGGCACAAACTAGCTCACTGGGAATCAAAAATTCCTTTCTCTCTTAGATACAATGCCTTCTTGATGGGCGAAATTAATTAGACCTGTCAAAGTTTTTAGGTATTTGGGGTAGGATCTTCTTTAAGGGGAGAGTAATATGATTTGTCCATAAGAATTCTATTTGCTTCTTTAATATAATCCAAATAATTTTGAAGGACAATACCTCCCCCCTTGTCTGCTTGGCGGATTATCAGTTCAGCATTATTCCTTAGTGTTTCAAGGGCCTTAATCTCGTTGGGAAATAGATTATGTTTAGAAATATTTTTAGGGAGCTGTTCCAATTCCTCTAATACTAATTCTTTAAAAATTTCTACATATGTATTGTTTGAAACCTGTGGATTAAAGTTGGATTTAATCCTAAAATTTGTCTGGACATAACCCCTCACTTAGTTGTGCCAATAGTGTATCTGGTTCATATATGGGAATGCCAGAAGATATTCTTGTTTCCATAGTATCTGTAAGGATAGGTAATGCATTAGATTCTTTGATTCTTGTTCTCAGCGGAAGTATTTCTGCATAGTGAGTTTCTGTGTGGAATCTGTTCAAATCAACAAATAAATCAAATGTGTTGTGTGAATTTGAGGGACTGTAAGATAAACCTTTTACCCAATACCCTAATTTCATCATCTGATAAATTATGTGATGATAAATTGTAAATACCCTTTTTTAATCTTTGTAATCTTGTTTTTTTGATGGTGGACCTACGCCCTCTGCACCCCCGTCTATGAATGGTCTTTTTCCTTTCTGGGGCTGGGTATGTGTGCTGATCGGTTCTAAGTAGCTGGCTATTTTTCGTTGAGACCATGTGTGTATTGGTCTTTGGCGCTGTTCTAAAAAAGCAGCATTATCCGTTGAATTGGAATGGCTATTATCGTGACAGATCTCATTATTCCCAGTAATTAATGGTTGTCTGGGTTATTACCCCTTGAGGTGGTAGATTCATTCCAAAATCTCGTATCTATTATAAGTTGAGGGATATCGGTAGAGAGCAGGGATGGTCATAAGAGACTCTTCTGTTGGATTCATATCTATTATCAGTGTCATACTGAAGATGTGAGTCATTATGCCATACCGGTCTATTAGAATTATGGCTAGTTTTTGGGGGGGGTTAATGGGGTTAGCCATATGATGGATTATATGTATCATAGCTTGTTTGAGGGGGGTGGGAGGGGACTATTGTTTCGTATTAGTGTTGTTGTATGTTCTATTTGATTGTGTTATATTATTGGGGTCTATTATAGTGTGGGTTGTTGTGTCCACCATTCCTATAACCATTATGATATGGGGTGGTATTACTATCCTGCCTATAGCTGTTGTGATGAGAGTTGGTATTACTACTATTTGTGTGACTATTTCTTCTATCAACAACTGTCCATATCGGCATTTCTAAAGTTGTTATGACTGATATGATGCCTATTCATTTGTTGTGAGGGGGGCAAATTTGCTGGTGCAGTGGTGTCTTTAGTATTCCCTTGTTGGAGATTATTATGTGAGTTGAAGTTTGTTTATTATTGAATCTATTTCTATTTCTGGATCTCCCATGGTTATAAGTATGTATTTCTCCTCTATTATAATCCCCCTCATCACGTAATAGTTTCTTATTTTTATTTTCTATGAGTTCTCTTTGATAGTTATCGATTTTCTGTAATGTTAATTTATTTAGTTCTTCATATTCTGTAGAAGTTTTAAATTGTCTAAATGTATTTGTAATTTTTCAATCTCAATCGTAACTTTTGCTACTAATGCTTCCCTATGGGATATTAAGATTTTCATCAAACGAATTGAGCATATCTCCTAGAGCTTCCTCCCATTTGGAGGACAGTTCGGCATCATCTTGAAATGAGCAGTTTTTTAAAAATTCTTAATCCTCTAGGGATTTGTTTTCTCTCTATGTATTTACGTAACATTTCAGCATCCCACCAATGCCTGCATTCTATGTTAATAAGTTCCTCCAATCTGGAGAAGGAAGAGTGTATTGATAAACTATCTATATTGATATTTTCAACAGAGTGCAGGGGTTGGTGGGAGAAACAGTTGCGACTAATGTTAATCTCTTATTGACTCGTTCATTAACAGATAGCATAATGGCAGCTATAACCTCTAGATAAATAGATGTATACAAAAACAATGGGGCTCTACTATATCTAAGTAGTGTGTCCAGAAATAAGGTGCGCCTAATTATGCCTATTTCAAAAAAGTGATAATATGGATAGATCCTAAGTTTTATATCTTACAAAAAATAAACAATATGAACTGTATAATTATAAATACAAATACATAACAATAGTCACCACAGTCATTATGGTTAGGAAATATACATCCATAGATGCAAGTGAAAGTCCCAATATAGAGTGATGTCCAATCTGGAAATGATGTCCCAAACGATAGCTGCTCTCTCCAAAGATGTTGAAAAAGAGATGACTGCGTTCTGTATAGAAACAAAAAAAGAAGAGGCGCTCTGGTGCAGATGATCCTTGGCTACAAATGATTCTAAACTAACAGTTCAGAGTAATACTCACAAAGATGTTTGCACATGCAGTGCAATAACAGGTGAGCCGAAGCTTCAGAGCCGCTCGGCTGACTCGCTAGAGGGTGAAATCAGCTGTTCACTGGGTAATCACTTCACCAACGATGTGGGGAAAAAAGATACCTATGACATAAAATATAGATACCGCCCTTGGTGCAGATTATCCCAGGCACAGAATGCACATACAACAGATGTCGAGAAGTTATACTCACAAACGGAGTTGCACAAGCAGTGCAATATCAGGCGTGCCGAATCTTAAAGAGCCGTTCGGCTGACTCCCTGAGGCCTGTACAGCTGCTCCTGGAACTAGCCATAATTCTAATAGACCGGTATGGCATAATGACTCACATCTTCAGTATGACACTGATAATAGATATGAATCCAACAGAAGAGTCCTCTTATGACCATCCTGTCTCTACCGATATCCTCACTTATAATAGATACGAGATTTGGATGAATCTACCACCTCAAGGGGTAATAACCCCAGACAACCATTAATTACTGGGAATAATGAGGATCTGTCACGATAATAGCCATTCCAATTCAACGGATAATGCTGCTTTTTTAGAACAGCGCCAAAGACCAATACCACACATGGTCTCAACGAAAAATAGCCAGCTACTTAGAACGCGATTCAGCACACATACCCAGCCCCAGAAAGGAAAAAGACCATTTCATAGACGGGGGGTGCAGAGGGGCGTAGGTCCACCATCAAAAAAACAAGATTACAAAGATTAAAAAAGGGTATTTACAATTTATCATCACATAATTTATCAGATTGATGAAATTAGGGTATTGGGGTAAAGGTTATCTTTACAGTCCCTGCAAATTCACACAACACATTTGGATTTTATGTTGTTGATTTGAACAGATTCACACAGAAACTCACTATGCAGAAATACTTCGCTGAGAAAAGAATCAAAGAATCTAATGCATTACCTATCCTTACAGATACTATGGAAACAAGAATATCTTCTGGCATTCCATATATGAACCAGGATACACTATTGGCACAACTAAGTGAGGGTTATGTCCAGACAAATTTTAGGGATTAAATCAACTTTAATCCACAGGTTTCAAACAATACATATGTAGGAAATTTTTAAAGAATTAGTATAGAGGAATTGGTAACAGCTCCCTAAAAATATTTCTAAACATAATCTTTTCCCAACGAGATTAAGCGCCCTTGAAACACTAAGGAATAATGCTGAACTGATAATCCGCCAAGCAGACAAGGGGGGAGGTATTGTCCTTCAAAATTATTTGGATTATATTAAAGAAGCAAATAGAATTCTTATGGACAAATCATATTACTCTCCCCTTAAAGAAGATCCTAGCCCCCAAATACCGTAAAAACTTTGACAGGTCTAATTAATTTCGCCCAACAAGAAGGCATTGTATCTAAGAGAGAAAAGGAATTTTTGGATTCCCAGTGAGCCTAGTTGTGCCTTCTATTACCATCTGCCCAAAATCCACAAGGATACTGTCAACCCTCCGGGCAGACGCAATAATAGCGGGCATAGGTAGTCTCACTGAGAATGTATCATGCTTATATAGATTACTTCCTTCAAAAAGTATTGTAATTAACTTGGAATCATATATTAAGGATTCTATGGATCTATTGGATTAAATTAGATGTAGAGTACCGATCACGAATGACTATATATGGATTACTTGTTGACGTGGAGGCTTTATAACTCCAATATTCCTCATGATTTGGGTGTGTAGAACGCTATATCAGCTTAGTTTAGAAGAAGACCAATATATCCCCCCATTACAAAAACAATTTTATATTACAACTTATATTATTTGTTTGTACAGCACAATTATTTTTTACATTTTTAGATGAATATTATTTGCAGATAAAAGGAACCGCCATGGGCACCCTGAGGTTCCGCCCCGAGTTTCGGCTAATCATATATGGGGATGCTTGTAATAATAGTTACATCTACCAATCGGAATTTGGGGCGAACCTGGTGTTCTATGGGTAGGGTTCATAGACGATTTAATTTTCATTTGGGAATGGCACTCAAGATAGAGCTTTAGAATTTGTAACCACCTGAACCTCAATAACAGAGGATTGAAAATTTACTAGTTGTATATCATAAGGAGAGTGTGGTTTTCTTAGATTTATCCCTGCGTTTTTAATAATTTGGGTGGAATAGATAGTTCAACCCATTTTCAAAACTGTTGATAGCAACAGCTATCTAGATTTTTGAAGTAATCACCACTATCCTTGGAAAAAGAATGTCCCATACGGACAATTTAAACGGATAAGGCGCAATTGTAGCTCATATCGGATTATGATAAGCAGAGTACGACGCTCAAAGAGAAGATTCATGGAAAATGCATTATCCAACAGACCCTTATTTAATTCTAGTTATCAAAGAAGCTAGGAAATGAAAATAGAGAGACATACTTTAACAAAAACCATAATATCCAACGGGGAGATGATAAACCTATTGAAATAAGATTTTAATACACAGTATAACTGTAATTATAAACATATAATGAAATTTTTCCAAAAACATTGGAGTAATCCTGAAAAGAGACCCTATTTTAAAGGATCTAATTGGAGATACTCCTCCATTGTGTATAGAAAGGCCCCAAAATCTTAAAAATATTTTGGCACCTAGTAAAGTAGTAAAACACAAGGCCCAAACAAAGAAAATCATAAATCTAAGAATAGAAGAAATTGAATTCCCAAATAAAGGGCAGAGGAATATACAAATGTAGAGCATCCAGATGTAAAATGTGTGATCACATAGGACATGGTACTCATGTGTTTCAATCCTTTGTAGACAAAAAAACTTACAAGATCAAAGAGTAGAATGACTTGTGCTTCAAAATATGTAGTTTATCTTATCTCTTGTGTTTTGTGGGATTCAATATATCGGGCCGAACTATTAGACGATTGAGCCATAGGTGGTCAGAGCATTATTGTAGTGTTTTAAAAAACAAGAAATCACACAGTGTTATTAAACACTGCCATAAAAATCACAAAGGGAACCCCAATTGTTACACTATAATACCCATAGAAGAAATTATACCATCCCATACATATAATAGATTTTTGAGGCTTAGGCAGAGAGAGACTTTTTGGATTCATAAACTAAAAACTTTACACCCATTAGGACTTAACCTTAATGTAGATCTGGCAGCCTTTTAGATTAATGTAGATTTGGCAGCCCTCTAGATTATATTTATTAACTAAAAGTATAAAGCTGTTATATAATCTCTCTCTGCCTATCAAAATTACCCCTATCTTATGTAATAATATAGTATTGAATTAGCATATGAATAATCTTAATAGACCATATACAGCTGATTATAAGAAAATTCGACCAATCTTGGTACACATGCAGTTGTGGCCTAGTTGGTTAGGTTGATAGTCTTTATATTATTAGGTCAGGAGTTCAAATCTGGCCATTTAGTATTAATTTATACTAAATTTTATTTATATTTTTTTTTTAATTTTTTATCTTTTAAATTAACAATATAGATGCACAATTTTGCTATATCAGGAATATATTTAGCATATCAAACATGTCACACGAGTAAACGGAGCATTCTTAATATTCACCCACAATATCTTTTAGTTAAAAATCTTTTAATACATTAGCACTTTGATATTGGCTATCAGTCAATATTTATATTTAGGCACCACATTAGTATTTTAACTATTTGACCACTCTTTGCACACAGGCAGTCATGGCCTAGCGGTTAGCTTGTTAGATATTTATACTATGAGGTCGGGGGGATCCAATCTAGTCAATGTTTAATACTAATATATATCACATTATATATAGTGGCTTAATACTGTCACATTAAGAATACATTAACATAGTAAATATGTCATATGAATACATCAAGTATTCTTAATAATCATTCATAATATCTTTTTAGCAAATTATTAACATATTAGCACTATAATAATTACTAGTATCCCCTTCCAATATTGGCTTTTAGTCAATTCTTATTTATTTTTAGCCATCACACTAGTATGTTAACCAACATGTCACACATATCTGCTATGGCCACACATAGCAATCCATCACATAATGGTACATCATTGCTTCCCTTATATGTACATCACTATAAAGGTAAATACCACTATCTGTTAGGCACAAGTACATCACATTTATACACCTTTTTTCACACCACACGTTTATTTTGTATAATGCACCACTTGCACCAGTCACAGCATTGTCAAGATACATTCAGTACACTATGAACACTTGCATCAGAAGCCCGCTTATAGCCTAGTGGCTGGGTTGATGGTTTCCCAGCCACTAGGTCGTGAGTTCTAATCCGACCATTAGATGTAGTAATATGATTGATTATATGGCTTTATATATATTTTTAGTAATTATATATTTTTTTATGTATTTATTCTTGTATTTTATTTATAATTTGTTATTATATGATTTATATGTGTTATTATAAATTTATTACTGGAGAATCTCATCTATTATAATTTATAAATATCTGATTATTATATCATATTCTTTTATATTGTTATATTGTTTGTAAGACTGAAAGTATCTAAATATTATTGTTACAATTATTGAGATTAAAACTTGCTATCGATTCATGTTAAATTGCCCTTGTTATATATAGAAAGATTTTTTTGAAGTTTTGTATAAATTGTTATTCATTTTTAACAAAAGTGCTATGTATCTCAGGCGACACCCTGTAATCAGATAGTACACCTGAGCAAGGGAGGTGTTGTGAATTTTCAGGGGTTGTGATTGGTCCTGTCAGTCCTTTTAAGTCAGCAAGGTAGCTCTTAGAATTATGTAGCCTGGATTGGGGGGGTGAAACGGCATGTTAGCCGAGTAAACGCGTTGCTAAGTAATTTTTTATATTTTTAATAAATACTTTTATTTTGTCTACCTTGCTGGTGAATTGTTCTATTTGCCTTATTGATCCCTTGCTTGGATCAACCTCTATCGGCATATCCACCTTTATTTTCCACCACTCCTCCAACGATCCAGGAGCAGCTGTACAGGCCTCAGGGAGTCAGCCGAACGGCTCTTTAAGATTCGGCACGCCTGATATTGCACTGCTTGTGCAACTCCGTTTGTGAGTATAACTTCTCGACATCTGTTGTATGTGCATTCTGTGCCTGGGATAATCTGCACCAAGGGCGGTATCTATATTTTATGTCATAGGTATCTTTTTTCCCCACATCGTTGGTGAAGTGATTACCCAGTGAACAGCTGATTTCACCCTCTAGCGAGTCAGCCGAGCGGCTCTGAAGCTTCGGCTCACCTGTTATTGCACTGCATGTGCAAACATCTTTGTGAGTATTACTCTGAACTGTTAGTTTAGAATCATTTGTAGCCAAGGATCATCTGCACCAGAGCGCCTCTTCTTTTTTTGTTTCTATACAGAACGCAGTCATCTCTTTTTCAACATCTTTGGAGAGAGCAGCTATCGTTTGGGACATCATTTCCAGATTGGACATCACTCTATATTGGGACTTTCACTTGCATCTATGGATGTATATTTCCTAACCATATGACTGTGGTGACTATTGTTATGTATTTGTATTTATAATTATACAGTTCATATTGTTTATTTTTTGTAAGATATAAAACTTAGGATCTATCCATATTATCACTTTTTTGAAATAGCATAAATTAGGCGCACCTTATTTCTGGACACACTACTTAGATATAGTAGAGCCCCATTGTTTTTGTATCAATTTATTAACCCCTAATCTGCCGCTCCCGACATCGCCACCACTATAATAAGCATATTAACCCTTAAACCGCTGCACTTCCGCCTTGCAAACACTAGTTAAATATTATTAACCCATAAACAGGCAAGTTTGTATTTATTTTAACTAGGTAGAATAGTTAGTAAATAGTTATTAACTATTTGCTAACTACCTAGCTAAAATAAATACAAATTTACCTTTTAAGGGCAATGCCCATCCAAATGCCCTTTTCAGGGCAATGGGGAGCGTAGGCTTTTTTAGTTAGGATTTTATTTGGGGGGTTGGTTGTGTGTGTGGTGGGTTTTACTGTTGGGGGGTGTTTGTATTTTTTTTTTACAGGTAAAAGAGCTGATTTCTTAAAAGGCCCTTTTAAGGGCTATTGGTAGTTTAATTTAGGCTAGGGTTTTTTTTATTCTGGGGGGACTTTTTTATTTTGATAGAGCTATTAGATTAGGTGTAATTAGTTTAAATAATTACTTTTTTTATTTTGTGTAATTTAGTGGTGTTTTTTTGTAATTTAGGTAATTGTATTTAATTTAGTTAATTTATTTAATTGTAGTTTAAGGTTAGGTGTTTGTGTAATTCAGGTTAGGTTTTATTTTACAGGAAAATTTGTATTTATTTTAGCTAGGTAGTTAGTAAATAGTTAATAACTATTTACTAACTATTCTACCTAGTTAAAATAAATACAAACTTGCCTGTAAAATTAAAATAAACCCTAAGATAGCTACAATGTAACTATTAGTTTATTTTATAGGTAAGTATTTAGTTTTAAATAGAAATTATTTAGGTAATGATAGAAATTTTTATTTAGATTTATTTTAATTATATTTAAATTAGGGGGGGTTAGGGTTGGACTTAGGTTTAGGGGTTAATAAATTTAGTATAGTGGCGGCGACATTGGGGCAGCAGATTAGGGGTTAATAAATGTAGGTAGATGGCGGCGATGTTAGGGGCGGCAGATTAGGGGTTAATAATATTTAGCTAGTGTTTGCAATGCGGGAGTGCGGCAGTTTTGGGGTTAATATGTTTATTATAGTGGCGGCAATGTCCGGAGGTTAGGGGTTAATAAGTATAATGTAGGTGTCGACGATGTCTGGGGTGGCAGATTATGGGTTAATAAATATAATGTAGGTGTCGGCAATGTTGGGGGCAGCAGATTAGGGGTTAATAAGTGTAAGATTAAGGGTGTTTAGACTCGGGGTTCATGTTAGGGTGTTAGGTGTAAACATAATTATTTTTTCCCCATAGGAATCAATGGGGCTGCGTTACGGAGCTTTACGCTGATTTTTTGCAGGTGTTAGACTTTTTTTTAGCCAGCTCTCCCCATTGATGTCTATGGGGAAATCGTGCACGAGCACGTAAAACCAGCTCAGTGCAGCTTTCAGCAGCGCTGGTATTAGAGTGCGGTATGGAGCTCAATTTTGCTCTACGCTCACTTCTTGCCTGATACTGCCGGGTTTTTATAAACCTGTAATACCAGCGCTGTAGTGAAGTGAGCAGTGACAATAACGTGCAAGTAAGCACCGCACCCCTTATAACGCAAAACTCGTAATCTAGCCGAATGTTCCTGTAACTTTTGGACCCAACTAATAAAAATAAAGGTCTTTTAAACAAAGATATTTTTCTGGTGGCTGGAGTGCTTTGGATGTATGACAACTTGTAATACCAGCCCACATTAACTTGCACTGGTATTACTCAGTGATATTTGGTGCTCCACTTGTAATCTTGGCCCTAAATCTTGTAGCCAATATAAATCACATTGTGCTGCTTTCTGCGCATAGCATCTTACAATTGCCTATTAGACATGTGCAACGCTAAACATTTTGTTTCATTTTGTTTTTATTAGTTAAATAATTTTGTTTTGTTAAGTTTAAAAAATGTTTTTGTTTTGGCAAATTAGTTAAGTTAAATCGTTTTTTCGAATCCGTTCATTTTTGTTGGATCCATTCTTTATTCATATGAATTATTCTATTCTGAAGTATAGAATAGAATAATGCATAAGAATAAAGAATGGATCCGAAAATATGCAAGGATCCAAAAAAAAAAACATTTAACATAGCATAACTAATATGCCGGCGATTGTTGAAACAAAATGATCTAAAACCACCGCCGCCGCCGCCACCCACATCGCCGACACTAAGTAAAGCTATTAACCCTAAACTGCCATCCACCTACATCGCCATGCACTACCTAAACCTATTAACCCCTAAACCGCCCCCCCACATCGCCGACACTAAATAAACCTATTAACCCCTAAACCGCCGTTCCCCGACATCGCCAACACTAACTAAACCTATTAACCCCTAAACTGTAGTTCCCCAACATCACCGACACAAGCTAAAGCTATTAACCCTTAAAATTCCATTCCCAAACAGCACCAACACTATCTAAATCTATTAACCCCTAAACTGCAGTTCTCCAACATCGCTGACACTAACTAAACCTATTAACCCCTAAACCGCAGTTCCCCGACATTGCCGACACTAACTAAACCTATTAACGCCTAAACCACCGTTCCTAAACAACGCCAACACTAACTAAACCTATTAACCCCTAAACCGCCAGCCCCCACATCGCAACAACTGAAATTAAACTATTAATCCCTAAAGCTAACACCCCCTAACGTTAACATAATTAAAATAGACCTAAATTAAATGTACCATTATTATCAAACTACCTATTTTAAAAAAAATACAAACTTACCTGTGAAATAATAATAAAACCTAATCTAGTTACAATATTACTATTTACTAATTACCTAGTTAAAATAAATACAAACTTACCTGTGAAATAAAAATAAAACCTAAGCTAACTACAATATAACTATTTACTATCTACCTAGTTAAAATAAATACAAACTTACCTGTGAAATAAAAATAAAACCTAGAATAAACAACCAAAACATGTGTTGGCACCTGATGGCTATCTTTAGGCCACATACAATGTTCCTTCACTCAGTAAATACCCCTAAGCCATAAACCAACAAACAAATGATTGTAAGGGACCTGTTCCCCCCACCTCACCTTCTGTTTGTCTGTCAAATTCTTCGCCCAGATGAGAGACTGGTCCACGGGGTGAAAATCCGACCCCTGCTTAATGCTCCTACGGCACTTGTGATCAAGCGGGCAAAGGATATACCTTTATCAATGCCTTCCGGGTTGGCACAAATCCCCTACTCAGCTCACTCATTACTGGCGGGTGACGTCATCACTTGGTTCCGGTTTCTCGGCTTCTCCATTGCAGCGGTTAGGTGCGTTGTGAGGTGGAAGGGATGGACAGGTGCAAGGAAAAATCCTCCACTGACGTGCTACACTCTGTTCCCCAATACACTTGCAATGTCCATCAAATGAGGAGCACTCTCAACAGAATTAAATGAAAAGCTTTATTGTGTTTTCAAATAAAACATCCACAGTTTGCAGATGAAGAAGATATTCAAAGTGGCAATGCTTGTGAATAGGAGCTCACTCCTGGAATGGTTGCTGACGTGTTTCGGCAAAGAAGCCATAATCGTAGCTTCAGTCTAAGGTCCCCTTATTGTATACTGATTGGGTAAAAACAATTACCCGAAGTGAGGTCCTAATTACACCCTCATAATTGCTCTTACAGCAATGGGTAAACAAACATATGCTGTTCAGTTCATTTTCAAAACCAATCATTGTAATATATTTTTACAAAATCAGCAATTACTTCTAAATAAACAATGGTAAATAAAAAGTAACATGATAATATAGACAATTACATAAAATGCTGCATATAAGTGGAATCTTACAACTAAACTTATGCATGGATTGCAACATGTGAATAAAGAAACAATACTTATTTATGGTTACAATACGCTTGTGATTTGTAATACTGTATGTTTATATATACACCTTAAGGGAAGATCGCTTACAATCTTAAAGTAACAATACCCCATAATACAAAACAATTGAAATAAAAATAAAAATATATACAATTTGCAGCACACCTTACACATATTACAATTTTACCATAATTGGCCTCAAGAGGAGGAGATACAGGACGCAACCTCAAGGCCCAGACAATCCTTATAAGAGAGATATCTATAGTTAGTATACTCTCTTTGGACACACAGATCCAGGACCCCTATTCCCAGAAATTAATTACATCATATTCAGAGTTTAACCCCTCTGGTACTCGGTCCTGAGTCTGTGTATCCAAAAGACCTCTCTTTTAGCCAAGAGTCTGTCCCTATCTCCTCCTCTCTCCCTACATCTCACCCCCTCAATAACTGTCCACCTTAATGAGTTTGCACTTTTATTATGTACATTTTTAAAATGCTTAACCAAGGGGGTAGTCAATTTTCCTGCTTTTATGCTGAATATATGCTCACGTATCCTGTGTCTCATTTCTCTGGTCGGAAAACCCACATACTGAATTCCACAGTCCACACATGTTTGCAGATATACAGCATAAAAGCCCTACAGTTTAAACATGAAAAATGTTTGAATTTCTCTCCTGTGACTGCACTCTCAAACCCCTCTCCTACTTTCAGATACTCAGAGGCTGTACATAGTGAGTAACTGCATCTGTAAGCACCCTTAAAGCGCAACCAAAATGAGCCATCCGATGATACAGGCTTCAATTGAGTCGAGGCTAACATATTTCCTATACTCTTTCCTTCCTTAAAGGCATATATACAGCCCTTGGCAACCACATCCACCAGGCCATCATCTGCTTTCAGCATATGAAAATGTTTACAAACTATATTACAGACCTGGTGGAACTGGTTGCTATATTGGGTTATAAAAGATACCCCCTCAAAGTTTTCTCTCACTTCCCTCTTGGATTTAAAGAATTAATTCCTGCTTACAGATGCTACACTCTCCCTTGAGGCCACAACCTCACTCCTCCTGTAGCCCCTGCTGCAAAACCTCTCCTCCAGATCCTGAGCATGTCTCTCAAATTCCTCATCCCTTGAACAGTTTATTCTCAATCTAATAAATTGTCCTTTCAGGACCGATTTAAAAACCCATTTGGGATGGCAGCTCCGGGCATAGAGGAGAGTATTGCCTGAGATCGGCTTCCTGTATATTTCAGTTATGACCTTACAATCTACAGTCCCTGTCAAGGTAACAAACAAAACATTCACTTCCACTCCCCCAAATTTATAATGTGAACTGAATCCCAACAGTGTTTGTATTTAATGAGCTGACAAAAGCCTCTGCCTCTTCCTTATCACCCTTCCAGACGATCAGAAGATCATCAATGTACCTTCTGTAGTATAAGATCTTCTTTCTCAGGTGCTCACCACATCCAAAGATGTGGGACAGCTCCCACCAACCCATAAAAAGATTGGCGTAAGAGGGGGCAAATTTTGCCCCCATAGCTGTCCCACATCTCTGGAGGTAGTGGATATCTTCACAAGTAAAAAGAATTATGGGTTAACAAGAATTTTGTTACCCGCAGAATATACATTCAAAAAGTCCTGCCTCAAGTTGGTCATTCTCTCAAGAAAACAGCTGATTGCCTCTAACTCTTTATCATGGAGTATAGAGGAGTACAAAGTAGTGACATTAATTGTTAACCAATTGTAGTCTTCTTGCCAAGAAAAGGATTTGAGCTCCCTTAGAAGCTGTTTTGTAACTCTCAGATAACTGTCTAGACCCCTCACCAGTGGCTGGAGGACACCATCCAGCCACTGCAAGAGGGGTTCAAACCAGTGATGTGCAGTCACTAGAGGAAGGTGAGGCAGAGTTTCACCTCTCATATGGGCAAATATATATATATATATTTTTATTGACTTTAAAAAAAAAAATTGCAATTTTTTTTCCCCCCAGCATTTTTTTTTTCACAGCTACATGTTGTGCAATGGAGAGGCACAAGCAGGTCTGCCCACCATTACACAACATGCTGCGCCACCTACTGGATGAAAGTGGTTAAGATCATTGCATGGCACATAACTGCTTATTTGAGGTAGTCCTATTTGGGCTGACAGAATCCAGTGAGAGGCATTAGTAAGTGGAACTTAGGGTTGGGGCTGGATGTTAAATGATATAAAACAAATCAAAAACGGAAAAAAAACAACTTTCGTTTATTTTGTTGCTGTCCTGTGAAGCTGCCAGCTTTGCTAAAGGGAAAAAGAGAGTTCTGTACTACCCCTCCAAGTGCAGTGGAATGTTCCACTGTCACTTCCTTACAGAGCAGACAGGAAGAGATGCAGACTCAGAGCAGTGTTTTAGCCACATTTTATGGAAGTAAGTTCTACAACCTTAGATTTTGCTGAAAGGGATTCTGTTGAATGTGGTTTAGTGTTTTTTTGCTCTTTTACTCTTTTACAGCAGTTTAAGAATCATTTTTGTATTTTGTTTACTCAAAATTTACACCACCCAGTACCTTAGCAGATTGCCTCTGTACTTCACACTAATTTATAGTCTCACTTTCTGAACTCTCTGTAGCTCTGCTGTTTTATTACTTAAAATGCAGTGGTCCCTCTCCCCCCCCCCACCTTGTGTGTGTGTCTCTCTCTCTATCTATCCATCTCTCTCCTTATGTGTCGTTCTCCCCCATGGTCTCTTTTTCTCTCTGTTTCTCTTCCTCCCCCTCTGACTCTCTCATCCCTTATGTGTCTCTCTAACCCTCAGTGTGTGATTGTGTCTCTTTCTCT
Organism: Bombina bombina; assembly: GCF_027579735.1. Lineage (NCBI taxonomy): Eukaryota > Metazoa > Chordata > Amphibia > Anura > Bombinatoridae > Bombina > Bombina bombina. Next base: position 1,264,138,448 of record NC_069500.1, on the reverse strand, counting down.
AACCCTCTGTGTGTGATTGTGTCTCTCTCTCTTTCTCTAACCCTCTGTGTGTGATTGTGTCTCTCTTTCTCTCTCTCTAACCCTCTGTGTGTGATTGTGTGTCTCTCTCTCTTTCTCTCTCTCTAACTCTGTGTGTGATTGTGTCTCTCTCTCTTTCTCTCTCTCTCTAACCCTCTGTGTGTGATTGTGTCTCTCTTTCTTTCTCTCTCTCTAACCCTCTGTATGTGATTGTGTCTCTCTCTTTCTCTAACCCTCTGTGTGTGATTGTGTCTCTCTCTCTTTCTCTAACCCTCTGTGTGTGATTGTGTCTCTCTCTCTTTCTCTCTCTCTAACCCTCTGTGTGTGATTGTGTCTCTCTCTCTTTCTCTAACCCTCTGTGTGTGATTGTGTCTCTCTCTCTCTTTCTCTAACTCTCTGTGTGTGATTGTGTCTCTCTCTCTTTTTCTCTGTCTAACCCTCTTTGTGTGATTGTGTCTCTCTCTCTTTCTCTAACCCTCTGTGTGTGATTGTGTCTCTCTCTTTTTCTCTAACCCTCTGTGTGTGATTGTGTCTCTGTCTCTTTCTCTAAGCGTCTGTGTGTGATGATTGTGTCTCTCTTTCTCTTTCTCTAACCCTCTGTGTGTGATTGTGTCTCTCTTTCTCTCTCTAACCCTCTGTGTGTGATTGTGTCTCTCTCTCTTTCTCTCGCTCTCTCTCTCTAACCCTCTGTGTGTGATTGTGTCTCTCTCTCTTTCTCTCTCTCTCTCTCTAACCCTCTGTGTGTGATTGTGTCTCTCTCTTTCTCTCTCTCTCTTACTCTCTCTCTCGAACCCTCTGTGTGTGATTGTGTCTCTCTCTTTCTCTCTCTCTAACCCTCTGTGTGTGATTGTCTCTCTATCTCTTTCTTTCTCTCTCTCTCTCTCTCTCTAACCCTCTGTGTGTGATTGTGTCTCTCTCTCTTTCTCTAACCCTCTGTGTGTGATTGTGTCTCTCTCTTTCTCTAACTCTCTGTGTGTGATTGTGTCTCTCTCTCTCTCTCTCTAACCCTCTGTGTGTGATTGTGTCTCTCTCTCTTTCTCTAACCCTCTGTGTGTGATTGTGTCTCTCTCTTTTTCTCTAACCCTCTGTGTGTGATTGTGTCTCTGTCTCTTTCTCAAACCATCTGTGTGTGATGATTGTGTCTCTCTTTCTCTATCTCTAACCCTCTGTGTGTGATTGTGTCTCTCTTTCTCTCTCTAACCCTCTGTGTGTGATTGTGTCTCTCTCTCTCTCTTTCTCTAACTCTCTGTGTGTGATTGTCTCTCTCTCTCTAACCCTCTGTGTGTGATTGTGTCTCTCTCTCTTTCTCTAACCCTCTGTGTGTAATTGTGTCTCTCTCTTTTTCTCTAACCCTCTGTGTGTGATTGTGTCTCTCTCTCTTTCTCTAACTCTCTGTGTGTGATTGTCTCTCTCTCTCTCTCTCTAACCCTCTGTGTGTGATTGTGTCTCTCTCTCTTTCTCTAACTCTCTGTGTGTGATTGTCTCTCTCTCTCTCTCTCTCTCTCTCTCTCTCTCTAACCCTCTGTGTGTGATTGTGTCTCTCTCTCTTTCTCTAACCCTCTGTGTGTGATTGTGTCTCTCTCTTTTTCTCTAACCCTCTGTTTTTGATTGTGTCTCTGTCTCTTTCTCTAACCGTCTGTGTGTGATGATTGTGTCTCTCTTTCTCTCTCTCTAACCCTCTGTGTGTGATTGTGTCTCTCTTTCTCTCTCTAACCCTCTGTGTGTGATTGTGTCTCTCTCTCTTTCTCTCGCTCTCTCTCTCTCTCTAACCCTCTGTGTGTGATTGTGTGTCTCTCTCTTTTTCTCTCTCTCTCTCTAACCCTCTATGTGTGATTGTGTCTCTCTCTTTCTCTCTCTCTAACCCTCTGTGTGTGATTGTCTCTCTCTCTCTTTCTTTCTCTCTCTCTCTCTCTCTCTCTCTCTCTCTCTCTCTCTCTCTCTCTCTCTAACCCTCTGTGTATGATTGTGTCTCTCTCTCTTTCTCTCTCTCTCTAACCCTCTGTGTGTGATTGTGTCTCTCTTTCTCTCTCTCTCTCTCTAACCCTCTGTGTGTGATTGTGTCTCTCTCTCTCTTTCTCTCTCTCTAACACTCTGTGTATGATTGTGTCTCTCTCTCTTTCTCTCTCTCTAACCCTCTGTGTGTGATTGTCTCTCTCTCTCTTTCTTTCTCTCTCTCTCTCTCTCTCTCTCTAACCCTCTGTGTATGATTGTGTCTCTCTCTCTTTCTCTCTCTCTCTAACCCTCTGTGTGTGATTGTGTCTCTCTTTCTCTCTCTCTCTAACCCTCTGTGTGTGATTGTGTCTCTCTCTCTCTCTAACCCTCTGCGTGATTCTCTCTCTCTCTCTAACCCTCTGTGTATGATTGTGTCTCTCTCTCTTTCTCTCTCTCTAACCCTCTGTGTTTGATTGTGTCTCTCTTTCTCTCTCTCTCTTACCCTCTGTGTGTGATTGTGTCTCTCTTTCTCTCTCTCTCTAACCCTCTGTGTGTGATTGTATCTCTCTTTCTCTCTCTCTCTCTCTCTCTCTCTAACTCTCTGTGTGTGATTGTGTCTCTCTCTCTTTCTCTCTAACCCTCTGTGTCTCTCCCCCCCCCGTCTCTCTCTCTCCCTCCCCCCGAGTGCTTTTCTGTGTTTCTGTCTACCTTTTATTTATTTAATTAATGAATTGGTAGTGCCATCTTATGGTGTGGCTTTATTTAAAGGGGTAGGGTCAAGCGCCCCACCATCTTTAATTTTCACCAGCCGCCACTGGATCAAAACATTTTTATATTTACTGAATAATAAAAGAATCTATAAGCATAATTTGCAGCATTAAAGTAAAAAGTATGTTTTAAATATATTTTAATGGGCCTGGATTTCTAGATCTCATAATCAGAGCAAGCATTTATCTGGGAAGAGTTTCTGTTACAATCTTTTAGACTAAAATCAGATGTTTACTAAGTTGACCAGTTTTCCAAGACACCGTTTAAAGGGACATGAAACCCATATGTTTTCTTTCATGATTTAGAAAGAGCATGCGATTTTAAATAACTTTCCAATTTACATCTAATATCTAATTTTCTTCATTCTTTTTATATCCTTTGTTGAGAATCATATCTAAATATGCTCAGTAGCTGCTGATTGCTGGCTGCACATAGATACCTCATAAGATTGGCTCACCCATGTGCATTGCTATTTCTTCAACAAAGGATATCTAAAGAATGAAGGTGTATCCTAGCCACTGCCTCACCAGTCTCTGATGTCACTGCACATCACTGGTTCAAACAGAGAGCCTATGCCACTAATGATAGGACGGACTTTAAACTATGAAAGTGATTTGTGCACCTTTGGTAAAAATTTAAAAATAGGAAAATAGGAGTTACAGGATTTTCAACCAGAAGGAACCAACTCTTTTTCTCATCTATAAATCCTTCCTCTCTGCCTTCATCTATTAGCTGTCTTAATACATGTCTGAAGCGATTAAATGGATTGAAGCTAAGGGTCTGATACTGGGAAGTGTCTGTTAGTTGCCGTAGTGCTTCCTGGACATAAAATGTTCTGTCCATAACTATAACAGACCCGTCTTTATCAGCTGCCATTATGACCAATTCCTTATTCACCCCTTATAATCTAAGGGTAAGCATTTCATCCTTACTTAAATTGCAGTTCTTCTCTTTATTTACTGTATATGCTAGTGTTGTGAGATCATGTTCAATTCTTTTTTGAAATTTCTCTAACACATTCCCGCTGGACTGGATCAGGTAGAACTTGGAGGCACTTGCAAAAGTGGGACATCTGTCCCTATTAACCAATTCAGTAACTTCCAAAGTGCTTGTTCCTTCAGTATAAATTGCCTTCAATGTCTCCAAATCACAGACCTCTTGAAATGTCCAGTTAGTGCCCCCTCTCTGTGTGCGTGTGCTCTCTGTTAATGCCATCCACTTGATCCTCACCATTTGCCTGTCAAGTTTCTAATCAGCCTGTTCACATCAAAAAGTGTCTGGAAAAGGTTAAAACTTTCTGCTGGCACAAAACTCAAACCATAGCTCAGCACTTTAATTTTCAAATCACTTAATGGATGTGCAGACAGATTTATGACAGTATTCAATTGTGACCTCCCTCTCCATGGAGGCAGAGATGTCTCTTTCAAAATACTTTTTTCTCCTCCCCCCCTTCCAATCCTTTTGGGGGCCTGGAAAAAACCTGTGCAATATCTGATTTATCCATTTCTCTGGGAATTGTCCCTGCACTACTTGACCCTGATGCTAGTACAGGCTTGGTTTGAAACTTTGATGCCGTACCTCCACTAGATATTAGATATAACACACAACTCTTGACCTACCACATTGGAATCGGACCTTTGCTCTCTCTCATCAACAGAGGTGAAACAGTCAACTGAAGACTCCGCCTCACTGTCATTGAAGGTTACTTTTTTAAATTTATTATAATAGGAGCGACCATTTTTGTTTTTCTTGCCTGATTTATTACCTTTGGGAAACCTATTTTGGTAATTCTCCCTTCTATAGTTTGACCTCTGTCTCCTTTTCCAGATATACACTTTGTTCCCATCGTAATCTGATAGGTCTCTGAGATACTTATCATGTTTAACCTCCATAATAAGGCATTTGGCCTCAGCTACTGATTCCTGTAAGATCTTGTCCAATTTGCAAAATTGTACCTCTGTCCTACGCAAATTCAACACTGTCTGTAAGGCATAAATTTCTTTCGATATAGACAATAACAATTTAGATTTAAAATCAATTAACATTCTCATTAATCTCAAAGAACAATCCAATAACACCCCACTCCATGCTTGTATAAATTCAGTATCCTCTACTAGAAATGTGGGGAACTTATTAACTCTAAGCTCTCTTGGAATAATTCCACATTTTTTGTACTTTTGTAGAGTCCATATGTCCCATTTTAATCTATTTTCTTTCACAAGCAGGGACTCCATAGTGTCAAATAACTTGCTAAGAGAGGATGAAGAATAATCAGAGGAAAACACAGTCTCTAATTCCATTATATCCCCAACACGTTCATCTGCTGACTGTAAAGAATACAATTTCACTGTTTCATTGCCACTTGTATCCTGATCCATCTTGAAAGAATTCAGTTCTTAAGACCTTGTTATATTCTGTGCAACAGTAATCTAACACACTTCACGTAGAAACAAGACATGAACTTAGAATAAACAACCAAAATATGTTTTGGCACCTGATGGCTAGCTTTAGGCCACATACAATATCCCTTCGCTCAGTAAATACTCCTGAGCTACAAACCAACACACAAACAAATGATTGTAAGGGACCTGTTCCTCCCACCTCACCTCCTGTTGTTCCGGGTGATGTCTGTCAAATTCTCCACCCAGATGAGAGACCGGTCCACGGGGTGAAAACCCGACCCCTGCTTAATGCTCCTATGGCACTTGCGGTTAAGCGGGCAAAGGATGTACCTTTATCAATGCCCTCTGGCTCGGCACGAATCCTCTCCTCGGCTCACTCATTTACTGGCGGGTGACGTCATCACTTGGTTCCGGTTTCTCAGCTTCTCCGTCGCAGTGGTTAGGTGCATTGTGAAGTGGGTGGGACGGAAGGCTGCAAGGAAAAATCCTCCACTTACACTAATAAAACCTAACATTACTAAAAAACCATTACAAAAAATAACAAACAAAATTACCCCAAAAAATAAAAATTATTCCTATTCTAATACCCCAAACAAACAAACAAAAACACCCCAAAATTATAAAACCCTAATCTATAATAAACTACCAAGGACCTTTAAAGGGGCCTTTTGTAGGGCATTTCCCTAAAGTTAACAGCTCTTTTGCAAAACATAAAAACAAATGCACCCTAACCTTACAAACCCACACCCCCCCAAACCCACAAAATAAAAATAAACCTAACCTACCCATTGAACCAAAAAGGCATTTGTATGGACATTTCTATTGGCTAAACAATTAAAATCAGCCAATAGGAATGAGAACTGCTTAAATCCTATTGGCTGTTTAAATCATCTAATAGGATTTAAGCAGCTCTCATACCTATTGGCTGATTTTAATTTTTCAGCCAATAGAAATGCAACAGTACGACAATATAAAAGGGGTACCTTGCACTGAATCCTCAGTGTGCAGCGGACGATCGCATAAAGAGGACCTCCACGTTGAACCGATGGACCTCCGTCTGGACCGCTCCGCCTCTGCTGGGATGAAGATAGAAGATGCCGGTCCCACGATGGATACAGATGGAGCTGTCTGGATGAAGATACTTCACCGCTGGGATGAAGATCTTTCGCTGGACTTCAGCAACTGTGAGTAGCGATTTTGGGTTTAGTGTTAGGTATTATTTTTGTTTTTTGGGGGTAGTTTTATTTTTTAGATTAGGGCTTTTTTTATTTTAATGGGCCGAAAAAGAGCTGAATATCCGTTTAAGGGAAATGCCCATACAAATGTCCTAGAAATAATTTTTATTATTTTGGATAATTTTGTTTGTTATTTTTTTGTAGTAGTAGTAGTTTTTTGTAATGTTAGTGTTTATTATTTTTTGTAATTGTTTGAATTTTTTAGTAATCTTAGGTTTTTTTAATTTTAGTAATGTTAGGTTTTATTATTTTTAGTAATGTTAGGCTTCATTAGTGTAAGCTTATGTTTTATTTTTATTTCACAGGTAAGTTCATAATTATTTTAACTAGGTAATTAGTAAATAGTTATACTGTAGCTAGCTTAGGTTTTATTTTTATTTCAAAGGTAAGTTTGTATTTATTTCTAAATAGGTAGTTAGTTAATCATTTTAACTTTTTTTTTTAAAATAATTTTTTATTGAGGTTTTGCACAACACACATAGAACATTGATCGCCTTTCAACAACAAAGAAAAGACATATAGATTTGGACAAAAAATATTTCAACAAGTATAGAATAGACAGTAGGAAGGCTAATGAAACCTCAGTTTTCTAATACAATAGTAGAATAGACTGACTAGTTAGGGGCCAACTTATAGGCCAAGTAGTCTAGGGACTTAAAATACTACTGATAGTCAGATGGGCAGCTCTTACTGAGCTTAAGAAAAAGGTATATGAGTATATAGTAAAGGGGGGGATCTGGGACTTGTCAATAACAAACAGCTGGTAAGAACCGCTTAAAATATAAGTTATTGATCTAGAGTGGAAAGGGTGGAGGGTGGAACCGAAGAAATAGCTAAATAGAGAAATGTGGAAAGGGGATCCAAGGTGTGTTTGATTGCTAAATCTATGGGCTATACAGAATATTAGGTAGAAATAAACACATCCTATTCCAGTTACTAAACTTGGAGGGGAAGAATAGTTATGTTAGAGTTATTAGTACCAACTTAGGGGGGGATAGGTAATGTTAAATAGTGTAACCCTAATAGTAGAATATAGGGATCTCAACAGGTAAAGATAACTGATGAATCATAAAAAAGGGAAGATAACAACACAATTAGACATGTTTGGAAATAACAAATAAGTTATATGTATCATAGTCAATAAGAGAAATAGTAACTTATGTGAAACCTATAACAATAGTGCACCAACTTGTGTGTAATAATAGTATGTAAAAGGTTTGCTAAGTTAGAGCTTAAAAATATTAATTTTATTAGGTGTAAATACAGTATATCTAGTCCTGTAGGGATATACCTAGGTTGTTAAGTTATCCTCTTTTCCTTAGACTTGTATGAGGGAAAATAAGCCATAGTGTGTTAGAGAATTTCACTGCGGATTAGGCATTTTGTCCTATCTAATAAAAGGCATGTCTATACCCTTGATAAAAAGTATAACGTAATTGTAGCGTAAGGTCTAGGCTGCTCAGCTATTGAATATTAGGGACAAATTATTTATAGCAGGTCCAGCAAGTATAAATATACACTAATGGCACTATAGTGGAGTATCTTCAGATGTAGGGAGAGGGTAGAGCCATATAAAGAGCTAAGTATTACCGACATATAATTTTACTAAAAACTTTGGCTTGGATAAAGTATAAACACCTAGTGTTAAGATAGATGGCAAGAAGTTTCCTTATTGCATATTCATGAGACCTATTCAGCCCCTTTGAAAACAAATCTGGATAAGCTTGTAAACACCCAAACAATAACAGTATATAGGCTTGCGCATATCATGTAATAAGAGCGATAATATATAGTAGTCTTAGGTGGTATGCCACGATTGTGTGTAAAGGTTACTTTAGACTAAATCTAAAGATGATTAGCTTAGGTGGACAAGGAAACTTCTTGACTAGTCCGGTAAACCTGTGATTAAGATATTAACTAGTTATATTTCCCTCAGGTCTCTATGAAGCAAAATATGTTGCATTGTGTCCCAAAGCCTAAATAAAACTTAGATGTTTTGTTATATGTAGTGTCAAAGGAAAGTTAGACAAAATATGTGTACAATAGATAACAATAAATTAGGTAGATTGTTAGAGGGTTTACCAATACTTATCTATGAGACCAATAAAAAACCAGAATTAGGGTTACAAATTATATGGACTAAAAAAAGAGAGAAAAAAAAATAAAAATAAAATATACCCAAGACAGTGAGAATAAACAAGCATGTATATGGTAATTAATTGGGTGGGGTAGGTGTCCTTGTCTAAGGTATTAGTACATGTTAATAACCCACCCAGGTATAATAGATTGAAACAGAAAGTAGTAGAACTTGTACCGTGCTGTAAAGTTATGTCTTCTGAAAATATTATATAATAGTGAAACATCACATGCAATAACCTATAGTAAAAAAAAGGAAACAACCCTTAGATGGCTCCTCTGGTTCTATTGATTGAGGCACGTGTTATCTGCCTACTAGGAGCACACATATCCAAGGGGAGAGTACAGTAAATAGGTATGTGGGAGGTATATTTATACATATACATCTATACATATAGGCCCCTAGAAGCTAATCTATTGCAACAAGTAAATATCTGTTTATACACTAATAAAAACTAGACAAACTATAGATTAATAAGAGATCATCAGTGACAATATGATGTCCTAACGTGGAAGTACCTAACATAACAGTAAAAAGGGATAAAAAATTTCAAGCTCAATAAATTCTTCATAGAGAAAATCTCTAAGTAGGTAGAAAATAATAGTGAACTCTACAACAGGAAGGGGTGCCACAGTCACTGTAAGACCATACATAAAAAAAGCCCTGTGGAGCTGTAAGGTTCTTCTACGTATGAGGGATAGCAAAATAAGTTTATCCAATGCCCAGTCTATAAGAGTCTGTTTTAACTAAATTAAGATATGAGGGCTCCTCATCTGCGTGAGAGTAATCAAGAGTCTGCATTATAACTGTGCAAATAGGATACAGCCGCAGAAGAATGTTAGTTATCCGGATCGCATCCTGTGAAAGCGATAAAGATACAAGCACCAGACCTCCTCCAGACAGATCAGTCAACTCTCCACAACCATAAGTCGAAAGCCATCAGTGTACCGTTATCGCTACGAGGTATGGTTTGGGCTCAGACAGTTGTCGGACTTCCATAGTCTGCGGGATCTGTTTCAGTGGTGTTGCTATGCTAGGCATTATTGCTCCTCCTTCATGAGAGCTGGTGAACTCCGCATGGCCAAAAGTAAAAGACAAACACCGCATCCCCCTGAGCATGAGGCATGGTTTGAAGTCAGATGCCTGTTGCACCTACAAATTCTGTGGAATCCATTCCGGCCTCGCAGCGATGCTCACAGTAGCAGTAAAGTGATCTATGAGGAGCGGGTCATAGTAGCCTAGTGAAGTAATTCCCAAGTCTTCATTGCAGATGCTCAATAGAGAAGTTTGGGAAAGCTTCACAGATGGGCTCTCCAGAGCTAGTTCTGTCTGCTTGTCTCCAGGCTCTTTGTACTGGTCGCTCCCCTCATTACCGATTCTAGAGTGGTTGATAGGTCCTGAAAACAGCTTGCCATCTGCTGGTCCAGGTCCTGCAATAAGGCATATAGGAGCTCATGACCCTCCTCCATACTGCAGAGAGCCCCAGGATCCCTCTAGTATAGAATAGAGATGACAGTTGGGAGCAGGGAGAGTGGGCCCAGACAACTTATTGCTCGTGACGTGGCATATTCCTCCAGGAGAAACCTTTAAACTTCAAGTTAGTTACATAGCTTGACTCAGGCAGGATATCTTTCAATTAAAAACTAAAATAGTAGCTGAACTCATCTGAAATTAGCTTGCTCTTTTGCTGAAAATAAACATTTCTTTTCGTTTAGGCCTAGGAGCTGCAGAGATAAACGTCTAGCTTCCCCAGCTGTTAGCTCCCATCATTTTAACTTTAATTTAGGTCTATTTTAATTATGTTAAAGTTAAGAATTCTATCAGCCAATTGGAATTAAGGTAGAAAAATTAAGATAGAAAAAATCCTATTGACTGATGCAATCAGCCAATAGGATTGAAGTTCAATCCTATTGGCTGATCCAATCAGCCAATAGGATTGAGCTCACAGTCTATTGGCTGTTCCGGCTTGAATGAGGACTTCTCACAGCTTTGTTGAGGACTTTGGCCCGGTTGGATGAAGACTTCTGCCACTTACTTGAGGATGGATGTCCGGTCTTCAGAACTGTAAGTCGATCTTCAGGGGGTTAGTGTTAGGTTTTTTTAAGGGTGTATTGGGTGGGTTTATTTTTTTAGGTTAGGGATTTGGGCTGTAATAGAGCTAAATGCCCTTTTAAGGGCAATGCCCATCCAAATGCCCTTTTCAGGGCAATGGGGAGCTTAGTTTTTTTTAGTTAGTATTTTATTTGGGGCGTTGGTTGTCTGGGTGGTGGGTTTTACTGTTGCGGGGGTTGTTTGTATTTTTTTTTTTCACAGCTGATTAAAGAGCTGATTACTTTGGGGCAATGCCCCGCAAAAGGCCCTTTTAAGGGCTATTGATAGTTTAGTTTAGGCTAAGGGTTTTTTTTATTTTTTTTTTATTTTTTGTATTTTGATAGGGCTATTAGATTAGGTATAATTAGTTTAAATATCTTGTAATTTGTTAATTATTTTCTGTAATTTAGTGGGGGGGTTTTATACTTTAGCTGATTGTATGTAATTTAATTGTATTTAATTTAGGTAAGTTATTTAATTGTTGCGTAGTGTACACAAAATACTTTTGTATTTATTTTAGCTAGGTAGTTATTCAATAGTTAATAACTTTTTAGTAACTATTCTAACTAGTTAAAATAAATACAAACTTGCCTGTAAAATAAAAATAAACCCTATAACTAGATACAATGTAACTATTAGTTATATTGTAGCTAGCTTAGGGTTTATTTTACAGGTAAGTATTTAATTTTAAATAGGAATAATTTAGGTAATGAATTTGTATTAAGATTTATTTAAATTATATTTAAGTTAGGGGATGTTAGGGTTAGGGTTACACTTAGGTTTAGGGGTTAATAAATATAGTATAGTGACGGCGACATTGGGGACGGCAGATTAGAGGTTAATAAATGTAGGTAGGTGGCGGCGATGTTAGGGATGGCAAATTAGGGCGGCGACGTTGGGGGCGGCAGATTAGGGGTTAATAAATGTAGGTAGATTGCAGTGACATTGGAAGAGAGAGATTAGGGGTTAATAAATATAATGTAGGTGGCGGCGGTGTCCGGAGCGGCAGATCAGGGGTTAATAAGTATAATGTAGGTGTTGACGATGTCAGGGGTGGCAGATTAGGGGTTAATAAGTGTAAGATTAGGGGTGCTTAGACTCGGGGTTCATGTTAGGGTGTTAGGTGTAAACATACATGTTTTTCCCCATAGGAATCAATGGGGCTGCGTTACTGAGATTTACGCTGCTTTTTTACAGGTGTTAGACTTTTTCTCAGCCAGCTCTCCCCATTGATTCGTATGGGGAAATCGTGCACGAGCATTTACGACCAGCTCACCACTGACTTAAGCAGCGCTGGTATTGGAGTGCGGTAAGGAGCACAATTTTAACACTTCTTGCCTTTTAACGCCGGGTTTGTAAAAACCCGTAATACCAGCGCTGCAGGTAAGTGAGCGGTGAGAGAAAACTGCTTGTTAGCACCGCATAGCCTCTAATGCAAAACTCGTAATCTGGCCGTATATATGCTGTGCATATTAATTATGTTTTACATTTTTGCTAAAATATGATTTTTGGTGAACAATTTGTTTAAAATTTTATTGCACCTTAACAATACAATTTGTTCCTCTGTATTTTTGTGTGAATGATTATAGTATTCATTTTGTATGAATTTTAAATTATGATTTTCATTGTGCACTTTTGTTATGTATGCATCTTCTTCCCGTACAAAAATGCAGTAAAAACCCATTAGCAAAGTAACTTGTTTTCAGAGTAAAAAACTGGCGTTATAGAATTCCACCAGGCAAATAGAAGGACTGGTGAGCATTCTTAAAGGTCCATAATAAACGACCCCAACGTACGTGAACTTAGTACGTATATTATTGCCTCAGATTTTTTACAGGGTTTAATTAAACATTTTAAAATTATCAGGGATTTATACAAGCCATGTAAAGCCTTGTATCACCCCTAAACCTAAGTCTAACCCTAAACCTAACACCCCCTAACTGAAATATAATTTTAATAAATCTAAATAAATATAACTATCATTAACTAAATTATTCCTATTTAAAACTAAATACTTACCTGTAAAATAAATCCTAAGATAGCTACAATATAACTAATAGTTACATTGTATCTATCTTAGGGTTTATTTTTATTTTACAGACAACTTTTTATTTATTTTAACTAGGTACAATAGTTATACAGGGAGTGCAGAATTATTAGGCAAATGAGCATTTTGACCACATCATCCTCTTTATGCATGTTGTCTTACTCCAAGCTGTATAGGCTCGAAAGCCTACTACCAATTAAGCATATTTGGTGATGTGCATCTCTGTAATGAGAAGGGGTGTGGTCTAATGACATCAACACCCTATATCAGGTGTGCATAATTATTAGGCAACTTCCTTTCCTTTGGCAAAATGGGTCAAAAGAAGGACTTGACAGGCTCAGAAAAGTAAAAAATAGTGAGATATCTTGTAGAGGGATGCAGCACTCTTAAAATTGCAAAGCTTCTGAAGCGTGATCATCGAACAATCAAGCGTTTCATTCAAAATAGTCAACAGGGTCGCAAGAAGCGTGTGGAAAAACCAAGGTGCAAAATAACTGGCCATGAACTGAGAAAAGTCAAGCGTGCAGCTGTCAAGATGCCACTTGCCACCAGTTTGGCCATATTTCAGAGCTGCAACATCACTGGAGTGCCCAAAAGCACAAGGTGTGCAATACTCAGAGACATGGCCAAGGTAAGAAAGGCTGAAAGACAACCACCACTGAACAAGACACACAAGCTAAAATGTCAAGACTGGGCCAAGAAATATCTCAAGACTGATTTTTCTAAGGTTTTATGGACTGATGAAATGAGAGTGAGTCTTGATGGGCCAGATGGATGGGCCCGTGGCTGGATTGGTAAAGGGCAGAGAGCTCCAGTCCGACTCAGACGCCAGCAAGGTGGATGTGGAGTACTGGTTTGGGCTGGTATCATCAAAGATGAGCTTGTGGGGCCTTTTCGGGTTGAGGATGGAGTCAAGCTCAACTCCCAGTCCTACTGCCAGTTTCTGGAAGACACCTTCTTCAAGCAGTGGTACAGGAAGAAGTCTGCATCCTTCAAGAAAAACATGATTTTCATGCAGGACAATGCTCCATCACACGCGTCCAAGTACTCCACAGCGTGGCTGGCAAGAAAGGGTATAAAAGAAGAAAATCTAATGACATGGCCTCCTTGTTCACCTGATCTGAACCCCATTGAGAACCTGTGGTCCATCATCAAATGTGAGATTTACAAGGAGGGAAAACAGTACACCTCTCTGAACAGTGTCTGGGAGGCTGTGGTTGCTGCTGCACGCAATGTTGATGGTGAACAGATCAAAACACTGACAGAATCCATGGATGGCAGGCTTTTGAGTGTCCTTGCAAAGAAAGGTGGCTATATTGGTCACTGATTTGTTTTTGTTTTGTTTTTGAATGTCAAAAATGTATATTTGTGAATGTTGAGATGTTATATTGGTTTCACTGGTAAAAATAAATAATTGAAATGGGTATATATTTGTTTTTTGTTAAGTTGCCTAATAATTATGCACAGTAATAGTCACCTGCACAAACAGATATCCCCCTAAAATAGCTATAACTAAAAACAAACTAAAAACTACTTCCAAAACTATTCAGCTTTGATATTAATGAGTTTTTTGGGTTCATTGAGAACATGGTTGTTGTTCAATAATAAAATGAATCCTCAAAAATACAGCTTGCCTAATAATTCTGCACTCCCTGTAAAATAGTTATTAACTATTTAATAACTACCTAGTTAAAATAAAGACAAATTTACCTGTAAAATAAAACCTAACCTATGTTACAATTACACCTAACACTACACTATAATTAAATTAATTGCCATTTAAATAAATTATCTAAATTACGGTAAAAAAAACACTAAATTACAGAACATAATAAAATAATTACAAGAATTTTAAACTAATTACACCTACTCTAATCCCACTAACAAAATAAAAAAGCCCCCCAAAATAAAAAAGCCCTATCCTACACTAAATTACAAATAGCCCTTAAAAGGGCCTTTTGAGGGGCATTGCCCCAAAGTAACAGATAGCTCAGCATGCTAAGACATTGTGGCTGAGCTCTGTAGCAACCCAAGGGTTGCAGGTTCGATTCCCGGTGAGGTCCACTCAACATTTCATCCTTTCAAGGTCGATAAAATGAGCAGCGCATTGATTAGCCGCGCTTTACAAGTACCCAATACATACATTTTACCTGTAAAAAAAAAGTACAAATACCCCCCCAACATTAAAACCCACCATCCACACAACCAACCCTACTCTAAAACCCACCCAATCCCCCCTTAAAAAACCTAACACTAACCCCTTGAAGATCACCCTACCTTGAGAAGTCTTTACCCAACTGGGCCGAAGTCCTCCAGTGGTTCTCCAGACGGGCAGAAGTGGTCCTCCAGACAGGCAGAAGTCTTCATCTAGGCTGCATCTTCTATCTTCATCCATCCGGCGCGGAGCGGCTCCATCTTCAAGACATCCGACGCGGAGCATCCTCTTCAAACGACGTCCAACTGAAGAATGAAGATTCCTTTAAATGACGTCATCCAAGATGGCGTCCCTTCAATTCCGATTGGCTGATAGATTCGCCAATCAGAATTAAGGTAGAAAAAATCCTATTGGCTGATGCAATCAGCCAATAGGATTGAGCTTGCATTATATTGGCTGATCCAATCAGCATCAGCCAATAGGATTTTTTCTACCTTAATTCCGATTGGCTGATTGATGATTCTATCAGCCAATCGAAATTGAAGGGACGCCATCTTGGATGACCTTATTTAAAGGAACCTTCATTCCTCAGTTGGACGTTGTTTGAAGAGGATGCTCCGCGTCGGATGTCTTGAAGATGGAGCCCCCCCGCTCCGGATGGATTAAGATAGAAGATGCAGCCTGGATGAAGACTTCTTCCTTTTGCGGGGCATTGCCCAAAAGTAATCAGCTCTTTTACCTGTAAAAAAAAGTACAAATACCCCCCAACATTAAAACCCACCACCCACACAACCAACCCTACTCTAAAACCCACCCAATCCCCCCTTAAAAAAAACTAACACTAACCCCTTGAAGATCACCCTACCTTGAAAAAGTCTTCACCCAACTGGGCCAAAGTCCTCCATGAAGCCGGCAGAAGTGGTCCTCCAGACGGGCAGAAGTGCTCCTCAAGACGGGCAAAAGTCTTCATCCAGGCTGCATCTTCTATCTTCATCCATCCGGAGCGGCTCCATCTTCAAGACATCCGACGCGGAGCATCCTCTTCAAACGACGTCCAACTGAAGAATGAAGGTTCCTTTAAATAAAGTCATCCAAGATGGCGTCCCTTCAATTCCGTTTGGCTGATAGAATTCTATCAGCCAATCGGAATTAAGGTAGAAAAAATCCTATTGGCTGATGCTGATTGGATCAGCCAATATAATGCAAGCTCAATCCTATTGGCTGATTGCATCAGCCAATAGGATTTTTTCTACCTTAATTCTGATTGGCGAATCTATCAGCCAATAGGAATTGAAAGGACGCCATCTTGGATGACGTAATTTAAAGGAACCTTCATTCTTCAGTTGGACGTCGTTTGAAGAGGATGCTCCGCGTCGGATGTCTTGAAGATGGAGCCGCTCTGCGCCGGATGGATGAAGATAGAAGATGCAGCCTGGATGAAGACTTCTGCCCGTCTGGAGGACCACTTCTGCCCGTCTGGAGGACCATTGGGGGAATTCGGCCCAGTTGGGTGAAGACTTCTCAAGGTAGGGTGATCTTCAAGGGGTTAGTGTTAGGTTTTTTAAGAGGGGATTGTTGAGTTTTAGAGTAAGGTTGGTTGTGTGGATGGTGGGTTTTAATGTTGGGGGGGTATTTGTACTTTTTTTTTACAGGTAAAATGTATATATGGGGTACTTGTAAAGCGCGGCTAATCAAGGCGCTGCTCATTTTATCAACCTTGAAAGGATGAAAGGTTGAGTGTCCCTCGCCGGGGATCAAACCTGCAACCCTTGGGTTGCTACAGAGCTCAGCCACAATGCCTTAGCATGCTGAGCTATCTGTTACTTTGGGCAATGCCCCTAAAAAGGCCCTTTTAAGGGCTATTTGTAATTTAGTGTAGGGTAGGACTTTTTATTTTGGGGGGCTTTTTTATTTTGTTAGGGGGATTAGAGTAGGTGTAATTAGTTTAAAATTCTTGTAATTATTTTATTATTTTCTGTAATTTAGTGTTTTTTTCGTACTTTAGATAATTTATTTAAAATTTAATAATTGTATTTAGTTTATGTAATTAATTTAATTTTAGTGTAGTGTTAGGTGTAATTGTAACTTAGGTTAGGTTTTATTTTACAGGTAAATTTGTCTTTATTTTAACTTGGTAGTTATTAAATAGTTAATAAATATTTAATAACTATTGTACCTAGTTAAAATAAATACAAAGTTGCGTGTAAAATAAAAATAAACCCTAAAATAGATACAATGTAACTATTAGTTATATTGTAGCTATCTTAGGGTTTATTTTACAGGTAAGTATTTAGTTTTAAAAAGGAATAATTTAGTTAATTATAGTAATTTTATGTATATTTATTAAAATTAAATTTGTTAGGGGGTGTTAGGGTTAGGGTTAGGGTTAGACTTAGGTTTAGGGGTTAATACATTTAATATAGTGGCGGCAACGTTGTGGGCGGCAGATTAGGGGTCAGTAAATGTAGTAAGGTTGCAGCGACATTGGGGGCGGCAGATTAGGGGTTAATAAATATAATGTAGGTGTCTGCGATGTTGGGGGCATCAGATTAAGGGTTCATAAGTATAATGTAGGTGGCGGCTGTGTCCGGAGAAGCAGATTAGGGGTTAATAATATAATGTAGGTGTCGGCGATGATGGGGACGGCAGATTATGGGTTAATAAGTGTAAGATTAGGGGTGTTTAGACTCGGGTTTATGTTAGAGTGTTAGGTGTAGACATAACTTTTATTTCCCCACAGGAATCAATGGGGCTGCATTAGAAGCTGAACGCTGCTTTTTTGCACGTGTTAGGTTTTTTTCAGCCGGCTCTCCCCCATTGATTCCTATGGGGAAATCGTGCACAAGCATGTTACACCAGCTCACCACTGACTTAAGCAGCGCTGGTATTGAGGTGAGATGTGGAACTAAATTTTGCTCTACTCTCACTTTTTTGCGGCTAACGCCGGGTGAGCGTGAGCATAAACTGCTTGTTAGCACTGCACCCCTGTTAACGCAAAACTCGTAATCTAAGTGTAAGTTACAAAAAAAAAATAAACACTAAGTTACACAAAATAAATGATACAATATTTAAACTAATTACACCTAATCTAAGATCCCTATGAAAATAACCCCCCCCAAATAAAAAGAACCCTAGCCTACAATAAACTACCAATGGCCCATAAAAGGGCATTTACGCAGCATTGCCCCAAAGAAATCAGCTCTTTTACCTGTAAATAAAAATACAAACAACCCCCCAACAATAAAACCCACTACCCACACAACAACCCCCCCAAATAAAAACCTAATCTAAAAAACCTTAGCTCCCCATTGCCCTGAAAAGGGCATTTATATGGGCATTGCCCTTAAAAGGGCATTTAGCTCTTTTCTGCCCAAACCCCTAATCTAAAATTAAAACCCACCCAATAAACCCTTAAAAAAAGCTAACACTAACCCCCGAAGATCCACTTACAGTTTTGAAGACCCGACATCCATCCTCAATGAAGCGGCAGAAGTCCTCAGCGAAGCCGGCAGAAGTCTTCATCCAAGCGGGCCAAAGTCTTCATCCAAGCTGGCAGAAGTCTTCATCCAGACAGCATCTTCTATCTTCATCCATCCAGGGCAGAGCGGCTCCATCTTCAAGACATCCGGCGCGGAGCATCCTCTTCAATTGACGTCTTCTTGAACAATAAAGTTTCCTTTAAATGACGTCATCCAAGATGGCGTCCCTTAGATTCCGATTGGCTGATAGAATTCTATCAGCCAATAGGAATTAAGGTTGAAAAAATCATATTGGCTGATCCAATCAGCCAATAGGATTGAGCTTGCATTCTATTGGCTATTCCAATCAGCCAATAGAATGCGAGCTCAGTCCTATTGACTGTAAGTGGATCTTCGGGGTTAGTGTTAGGTTTTTTTAAGTGTTTATTGGGTGGGTTTTAATTTTAGATTAGGGGTTTGAGCTGAAAAAGAGCTAAATGCCCTTTTAAGGACAATGCCCATACAAATGCCCTTTTCAAGGCAATGTGGAGCTTAGGTTTTTTAGATTAGGTTTTTATTTGGGGGATTTGGTTGTGTGGGTGGTGGGTTTTACTGTTGGGGGTTGTTTGTATTTTTTTTTACAGGTAAAAGAGCTGATTTCTTTGGGACAATGCCCCGTAATAGGCCCTTTTAAGGGCCATTGGTAGTTTATTGTAGGCTAGGGTTTTTTTTTTATTTTGCAGTGGCTTTTTATTTTCATGGGGCTCTTAGATTAGGTGTAATTATTTAAATATTTGATCATTTATTTTTTATTTTGTGTAACTTAGTGTTTATTTTTTTTTGTAACTTAGTGTTTGTTATTTTGTGTAACTTAGTTGTTAGTTTTTTTGTAACTTTGTAATTTTTAATAGTAGATTTAAATTATTTGAATAGGGTTAGGTTTTTAACTATATAATATAGTTAATTTAATTTGCAGTTTAATGTAATTTTAGTATAAATTAGTACTGCCAAAAATCTAATGCGCTTATGTACTGACCATAAAAATTAATAATTGCTAATATTAATACTGATGTGTTTGTTGAAAGAAATCTTTTGGTTAAAATGATTGAATTAATATAAAATAATTAATTTCAAACTGTTTTTAAGAGACCTATGCCTCTGAACTGGAATTCCAATGAGGGAACTAAATAAAGAATATCCAAATAAAACAATATCCAAATAGCAAAGATCCCACTAATATGCTTACAATGGTTTTACATAAATATGTGTGGGTTTAAAATGATATACAACAGAAGTAAAATATATGCGGACCATCTTTGCCGGTGCGACAGAAGCTGCAAACCCCAGGAGTTTTCTCTTAATGCAGAATAATTGCTTTTATCTAGTAAGTGCAATCTTACTTGTGCGTGTTATATTGTAATAACATTTTTACACTTGAGTCGTGCCATGTGCGCCTGTTTTCTCTTCTCTGTTTCATGTGATAGGTTAATTAGTAGTTTAATATAGTTTATTGTAATTTTAGTATAATAGTTAGTGTAGATTAATTATTAGTTTAATATAGTTTATTGTAATTTTAGTATAATAGTTAGGGTAGATTAATTTAAAGTTTAATAAAGTTTAATTTAATTCTAAAGGTAATTTTAAATTTATAATAAGATAGGGATGATGTAATTTTAATGTAAAGTTAGCGGGTTGTTAGGTTTAGGGGTTAATAGGTTAATTTAGTTTATGGCGATGTGGGGGGCTGGTGGTTTACGGGTTAATAGGTTTAGTAAGTGGTAGTGATGTGGAAGGCCAGAGGTTTAGGGGTTAATACATTTATTTAGTTGCGGAGGGCTCCGGGAGCGGTGGGATAGGGGTTTATAACATTATGTAGGTTGCGGCGATGTTGGGGAGCGGCGGGGTTAATAACATTATGTAGGTGGCAGCAGGTTCCAGGAGCAGCAGGATAGGGGTTAATAACTTTATGTAGGTGGCAGCGATGTGGGGGAGGCAGATTAGGGGTGTTTAGACTTGGGGTATATGTTAGGGTATTAGGTGTAAATGTTACCATAGAAATCAATGGGATATCGGGCAGCAGCGAACCTAAGCTTTCGCTGCTTTCAGACTCCCATTGATTCCTATGGCATCCGCGGTCTCCAGGGTGGCGGATTGAAAAGCAGGTATGCTGGGCCGGAATAGTGGTGAGCGTACCTGTTAGCAGTTTGATAACTAGCAAAAGTAGTCAGATAGTGCCGAATTTGTATTCAGAAAATCTGTAATGACGTAAGTATCGATCTGTGTCGGATTGAGACTGGCGGATCGTATGTTACGTCACAAATTTCAACTTTTGCCGGTTTGTAGGCTTTGATAAATAAGGCAAATCAGGCTCGCCACAATTACGCTGCAGAATTCCAGCGTATTTGCGGTTGACGGCTTGATAAATTGGCCACCATGTCTTTAAACCTTGCCATTTTATTTAATAGGTGTAAATTGATGCATTTTTATGCATTTTATGAATTTTTGATTAACCCTTTGATTATAAATTATTATAATGACCAAACACCTTTAAATAAATGGCCCCATAGTTAAATCAGCCTAGATAAAAAAAAATGCACTACTGCAAGCAAATAAGGCACAGGTTTATAGCCACCAATCAGCATTTTGCTCCTAGTAGTGCATTACAGCTCCGGATCATACCTAGGTATGCTTTACAAAACAGGATAACAAGAAACCAAACCAATTTTATAAATAGAAGTATGTTCTGAACCATGAAAGATTCATTTTATCATCCATGTCCCCTTAAGACATTGTATACTTTATTTTTAAATTACAATGCTATTGGTGAATTTTGTGTTGTTTTTTACTGTACTTTGTTTCATACCATAGCTGAAAGCATCATATTTTGGGCTAGATTACAAGTGACATGTTAATGTTAGCTCGGGGTGCGATAAGAAATGTTGTGACCCCACTATCTATCGAGTATATTACAATCTAAAGTAAATGGTTTGCACTCAAACAGAAACAGAAACTGCACTAGAAGAAATAGTGCGACTTGACACCAGGGGCTCGATCCGATAAAAATCGTTGCCCGCAAAAGTTGGCGATGCCAATATTTGTGCTGGTTTGGTATCACATATACGGCGTAACCTAGAAGATACGCGCGTATATTTCTGCCGTCGCCCGTAGTTTTTTGGGTAATAGGCAGGTATACCAAACCAGCGCAGTTTGGTATCCAATATACAGCGTAAGGACTTACGTGGCGAAAATGGAGAAATCTTACTCCATTTTCACCTCACCACAAAAAGCAGCCGTAAGAAGCCTTACGCTGACTATTGGAGCCCCGTAACTCCCTAAACTAGCTGCCAAATAAACCTAACACCTAACGCATGCGCAATGTCTATCTACCTGTCAACCGCAATCTGCTAAATAAAACCTAACACCTAACGCATGCGCAATGTCTATCTCCCTGTCAACCGCGATCCCCCGCCGCAATCCCTAATAAAGTATTTAACCCCTAAACCGCCGCCATCTACATAAACTAACCCCCTACTGTGAGCCCCTAAAACCGCCACCATTTAACTGATCTATCCCCTAATGTGAACCCCTAAAACCGCAGTCATCTAACTGATCTATCCCCTCAATCAACAAAATAGAATTAAAAACTCCTTAATACTAGAATACCAGCACACATCAAACACGAATTGCACTCTGGAAGCAATTCAAAGGATAACACAAATATAATACAAAAAAAGATGTGGCGCTAGAAAGCTAGGTATTTAAATAAATCACACAATATTAAGAGGAGTATATATATCTTAAAAGCACTGCAATAAAAGTCATAAAGTACAAATAAATGTAATATATACACTAATATTTAATGAAACACAATTGAAATATATATATATAAAACGTATAATAAATAACACCTTCTATACTAAACAACAATTCATATACCACCGGTGGTTTGTAGGATAACAATAAAAATACTTAATTATTATGCTCTAAAAAAATATGATCTGATAAAATAAGTAAGATGCTAATATACTGTGAATCCAGTTTGGTCTAAAAAACAATCATTATTTAACGATACTAAGAAAACGTTCAATGAGTGGTTTAAGGCAGTCTGTCATTCAGCACTTTGTACGGTTACAGTTAGCCGGTTCAAAGATAGTTAATCCCACTGAAGAAAAAGCGTTTCCAAAATGCAGTTTATAGATACCTTAAGCTACGGGACTGTGTATCCAGGGCAGACTCTCTTAGGTTCAGAGTCTCGGTAGGAGTATTAAGATCACCTTAATTCTTAGGTGTCCGCGTCCTCCTCGTAGCTAGGAATTTCCTCCGTCGTTGGGATTTGGAAGCGGAGAAACTCCCTCAGTGATTGGAGGATTACCCCATGTGACAAGTGTAACTACGTCACACGCCAAGAGTTACAGACGGAGGAAATTCCTAGCTATGAGGAGGACGCGGACACCTAAGAATTAAGGTGATCTTAATACTCCTACCGAGACTCTGAACCTAAGAGAGTCTGCCCTGGATACACAGTCCCGTAGCTTAAGGTATCTATAAACTGCATTTTGGAAACGCTTTTTCTTCAGTGGGATTAACTATCTTTGAACCGGCTAACTGTAACCGTACAAAGTGCTGAATGACAGACTGCCTTAAACCACTCATTGAAAGTTTTCTTAGTATCGTTAAATAACGATTGTTTTTTATACCAAACTGTATTCACAGTATATTAGCATCTTACTTATTTTATCAGATCATATTTTTTTAGAGCATAATAATTAAGTATTTTTATTGTTATCCTACAAACCACCGGTGGTATATGAATTGTTGTTTAGTATAGAAGGTGTTATTTATTATATGTTTTATATATATATATATTTCAATTGTGTTTCATTAAATATTAGTGTATATATTAAATTTATTTGTACTTCATGACTTTTATTGCAGTGCTTTTAAGATATATATACTCCTCTTAATATTGTGTGATTTATTTAAATACCTAGCTTTCTAGCGCCACATCTTTTTTTGTATTATAACTGATCTATCCCCTAATGTGAACCCCTTACACCGCCACCATCTACCTTATCTATCCCCTAATCTGACCCCTTACACCGCCACCACCTATATAAAAATTATTAACCCCATAATCTAATCCCCCTATACCGCCGCCAGCTATATTAATATTATTAACCCCTAATCTAATCCCCCTAAAATAATTATCTCTATTACCAGCCCTTAAAAGGGCCTTTTGCGGGGCATTGCCCCAAAGTAAACAGCTCTTTTGCCCTATAACCTGCCCTCACTACACCACCGCCACCTATATTAATAGTATTAACCCCTAATGTAAGCCCCTTACACCGCCGCCATCTATATTAAAATTATTAACCCCTAATTTAATCTACCTACCCCGCAGCCAGGTATATTATCTATATTAACCCTAAGTATATTATAGTTAATATATATATTAACTATATTAACCCTAATTATATTAGGGTTAATATAGTTAATATAGTTACTATAGTATTTATATTAACTATATTAACTCTATCTAACCCTAACACCCCTAATTAAATTCTTATTAAATAAATCTAATTCATATTATAAACTAAAATATTCCTATTTAAATCTAAATACTTACCTATAAAATAAACCCTAAGATAGCTACAATATAATTAATAATTACATTGTAGCTATGTTAGGGTTTATATTTATTTTACAGGTAAATTGTTAATTATTTTAACTAGGTATAATAGCTATTAAATAGTTATTAACTATTTAATAGCTACCTAGTTAAAATAATTACCCAATTACCTGTAAAATAAATCCTAACCTAAGTTACAAATACACCTACACTATCAATAAATTAAATAAACTACAAATATCTATCTAAAAATACAATTAAATAAACTAAACTAAATTACAAAAACAAACAAACACTAAATTACAAAAAATAAAAAAAAGATTACAAGATTTTTAAGCTAATTACACCTATTCTAAGCCCCCTAATAAAATAATAAAGCCCCCCAAAATAAAAATATTTCCCTACCCTATTCTAAATTAAAAAAAGTTCAAAGCTCTTTTACCTTACCAGCCCTTAAAAGGGCTTTTTGCGGGGCATGCCCCAAAGAAAACTGCTCTTTTGCCTGAAAAAAAAACACAATACCACCCCCCAACATTACAACCCACCACCCACATACCCCTAATCTAACCCAAACCCCCCTTAAATAAACCTAACACTACCCCCCTGAAGATCTCCCTACCTTATCTTCACCACGCCGGGCCGAATACCTCATCCGATCCGGGTGATGTCTATCCAAGCGGTAAAGAAGAAGTCTTCATCCTGGCAATGTTTTTATCCAAGCGGCAGCAAAGTCTTCTTCCATCCGGCAGCATCTTCCATCAAGCGGCATCTTCAATCTTCTCTCCACCGACGCGGAGCATCCATCCCGGCCGACGACTGAACAATGAATGAGGTACCTTTAAATGACGTCATCCAAGATGGCGTCCGTCGAATTCCGATTGGCTGATAGGATTCTATCAGCCAATCGGAATTAAGGTAGAAAAATCTGATTGGCTGATTGAATCAGCCAATCAGATTCAAGTTCAATCCGATTGGTTGAACCAATCAGCCAATCAGATTGAGCTCGCATTCTATTGGCTGATCGGAACATTCAATCAGCCAATCAGATTTTTCTACCTTAATTCCAATTGGCTGATAGAATCCTATGCCGCTTGATGGAAGATGCTGCCGGATGGAAGAAGACTTTGCTGCCGCTTGGATAAAAACATCGCCGGGATGAAGATTTCTTCTTTACCGCTTGGATAGACATCACCCGGATCGGATGAGGAGTTCGGCCCGGCGTGGTGAAGATAAGGTAGGGAGATCTTCAGGGGGGTAGTGTTAGGTTTATTTAAGGGGGGTTTGGGTTAGATTAGGGGTATGTGGGTGGTGGGCTGTAATGTTGGGGGTGGTATTGTGTTTTTTTTTCAGGCAAAAGAGCAGTTTTCTTTGGGGCATGCCCCGCAAAAAGCCCTTTTAAGGGCTGGTAAGGTAAAAGAGCTTTGAACTTTTTTTTAATTTAGAATAGGGTAGGGAAATTTTTTTATTTTGGGGGGCTTTATTATTTTATTAGGGGGCTTAGAATAGGTGTAATTAGCTTAAAAATCTTGTAATCTTTTTTTTATTTTTTGTAATTTAGTGGAGATTTTTTTGTAATTTAGTTTAGTTTATTTAATTGTATTTTTAGATAGATATTTGTAGTTTATTTAATGTATTGAAAGTGTAGGTGTATTTGTAACTTAGGTTAGGATTTATTTTACAGGTAATTGGGTAATTATTTTAACTAGGTAGCTATTAAATAGTTAATAACTATTTAATAGCTATTATACCTAGTTAAAATAATTAACAATTTACCTGTAAAATAAATATAAACCCTAACATAGCTACAATGTAATTATTAATTATATTGTAGCTATCTTAGGGTTTATTTTATAGGTAAGTATTTAGATTTAAATAGGAATATTTTAATTAATAATATTAATATTAGATTTATCTTAATAAGAGTTTAGTTAGGGATGTTAGAGTTAGATAGGGTTATTATACTTAATATATATATAATATAATAACGATATTAACTATATTAACCCTAATATAATTAGGGTTAATATAGTTAATATATATAATATAATAACTATATTAACTATATTAACCCTAATATAATTAGGGTTAATATAGTTAATATAGCTGGCGGTGGTGTAGGGGGATTAGATTAGGGGTTAATACATTTATTATAGATGGCCGCGGTGTAGGGGGATGTAGATTGTAGGCAAAAGAGCAGTTTACTTTGTGACAAAGCCCCGCCAAAAGCCCTTTTAAGGGCTGGTAAAAGAGCTGAATTCTTTGGGGCATGCCCCGCAAAAAGCCCTTTTAAGGGCTGGCAAAAGAGCTGTTATTTTGGGCAATGCCACGCAAAAGCCCTTTTCAGGGCTATTTGTAGGTTTAGACTTAGGTTTAGTGGTTGGGATAGTTTAGTATTTTAGGGGTTAAATAATTTAATATAGATGGCGGCGGGGTAGGGGGATTAGATTAGGGGTTAATTTTAAAATAGATGGCGGCGGGGTAGGAGCTCACTTTAGGGGGTAGGTAAGGTAGATGGCGGCGGTGTTAGGGGCTCTCTTTAGGGGGTTATAGATTTAATATAGCTGGGGGAGGTTTAGGGGTTAATAACTTTATTAGGTTGCGGCAGGGTTTGGGAGCGGCAGTTTAGGGGTTAATACATTTTTTATTGTTAGGATAGTGAGGGGGGATAGCGGATAGAGGGTTAGACGTGTCGGGCTATGTTAGGGAGGCGTGTTAGACAGTGTGGGTGATTTCATACTTTAAAGGTTAGAAACAAAGAGTGATGTGAGCTGGAGATAGGATAATCTCAGATATGCCAACTTCCTGATTGCATCTATCACCACATATGCAATCGATTTAGGTTTCACAAAAAAAATACTGATTGGAAGTGGCGCCAATTAAGGCTGTCTGATTGATTAGTAAACACTATGTGTATCTGAATGTGGATAATTATAATAAAGCAAATTACTACAATCGTTAGTTTAAAGCAAAGTCCACATTAATTTATTAATTAGTTAAAAAAATATACAATAATATTTCTCAAGTACAATCTATTTGAAGGGTTCAATTCATTTAGAGGATTAAATTCCTATTTCAAACAATACATTCAATAATAGATCTAAAAATGCAATCAATCTTTTTCTAAAAACACCGGTGTTCACTTCTAAAACCTAAATGGTTAATAACACTAGATGGTTAATATCACTCAACTGTTAATTATAAAAACAAGCCTTTGGTCATATATTGCATGGATTGGACATTCAATTACCATAACATCATCATAACATCATCATAACATCAATATAAGTGTAAAAGATCTCGTAGTTTTAGGCATAAACCACAGGGAAAAAAAGTGGAATTTTCCTACATAAGGCTAATGTCTCTTAGTACTTAAATTACTGTCACACTTGCTTAAGCAGACTATGGTGTCATACACTGGTAAATGCAGTCTGTTGCATTCGGCTCTTTATTCTATCAGCCAAATCCTAGTGTTCAGGCATAAAGTTCGTTCATAGATGTGTTGGAATTGTCTTATATGAGCCACTAGACAGCTGTTTCCTGGGCTCTTTTCAGGCTGCTACTACAGCTGGTTCTCTCCCCAATCTTACTGTCCGGAGTTCCGGTGTGGGAGGAGGCAGGTATAAACACTCGCCTGTGTTTCAGCGTTACTTTAAATCACAATGTGTCTCCTAAGTGTGCACACTTACAGTTTTCTTTCTCCTTCATTCACTCTTCACTCCTACCGTCTACTCAGTGCTGTTTTGTGGTTATTCCCCCTGAGCTGGTTTAGACGGTCCTGGGAGCCAAATAAATCTTTTCAAACAGGTTGTGGTGTGGTTTTCTACGCGTTTCAGCTCTCCAGGGAGCCTTTGTCAAGATAACCCCCACCAGCTGTGATGCCTTTTTATACGATTGCTCCTTGTTTAGCCCTTTCTTAGGTTTTTTCCAAACTATTCCAAACTTTTTTGGTTCAAACTCATGTTATTTCCACTTATATTACTTCCCTGTTTAGAGTATAAGCATTATCCCATATATTCAATAGAACTTTGTTACAAGAAAAAAAACTTGTCACAAACGGCTTTGTCATCAGTTGATAATATTCATACAAATTTCGTTTTAGCAATTTGCTTTTTTAATCCATCTCAGATCTAAATTTAGTATAAAAATATATATATAAGATAAATGAATTTTGCACTGATCCTAAGAAAATATATACTTGTAAAGTAATTCCGAAAAAATAAATAAATAAAAAATAAAAATCATGGTCAGATTTGAACTGGTGACTTTGTGGTCTAGAGGCCATAACCCAAACCATTGTGCTATGGTTGTTACACGTCTTGTTATCTAGACTGTCTGAATCATAACTCCTTATCTGATCATCTTTTTAAAGGAAAAAATTTTTTTTCTTTAACCTCATGTTTTCAATTCCTCTCTGGATTCGAACTCCTATTCATACCCTATCAAGGGTTTACGTCTTATCCACTATGCTATTTGTACAGTGGCTATAGCAGTCTCAATCTTCTATCTGTTTTATAGTTTTATTTCAAATAATCTAAGTATTCGTCTCTTTCTATGGCGGATGTAATGTCTACTCAGTATTACAGGATGTTAATGTCTAGATTTAAATGTGGGAAATCAATTTAGATATTATAAAATAAATTTAGATATTATAAAATAAAATTGTCACAAACGGCTTTGTCATCAGTTGACAGTATTCATACAAATTTCGTTTACCAATTTGCTTTTTTTAACCCATCTCAGATCTAGATTTAATAAAAAAATATATATATATAAAAATGAATTTTGCACTGATCTTAAGTAAATACATACTTGTAACGTAATTTTGAAAAATTTTCTCCAAAAAAAAAAATCATATGCTAATTACATAAATCATGGTCAGATTCGAACTAGTAACTTTGTGGTCTAGAGTCCATATCCCTAACCATTGGGCTATGGTTGTTCCACATCTTGTTATCTAGACTGTCTGAGTTTTATTTTATTGTTTTTTATAGAAATAAAACTATAAAAGAGATAGAAGATTGAGACTATTATAGCCACTGTACAAATAGCATAGTGGTAAAGACGAAAACCCTTCATAGGGTATGAATAGGATTTCGAATCCAGAGAGGAAGTGAAAACATGAGTTTGAATTTTTCCTTTAAAAAGAAGATCAGACAAGGAGTTATAATTCAGACAGTCTAGATAACAAGACGTGAGAAAATTTTTCAAAATTACGTTACAAGTATGTATTTACTTAAGATCAGTGCAAAATTCATTTTTATATATATATATTTTTTTATTAAATCTAGATCTGAGATGGGTTAAAAAAAGCAAATTGGTAAACGAAATTTGTATGAATACTGTCAACTGATGACAAAGCCGTTTGTGACAATTTTATTTTATAATATCTAAATTTATTTTATAATATCTAAATTGATTTCCCACATTTAAATCTAGACATTAACATCCTGTAATACTGAGTAGACATTACATCCGCCATAGAAAGAGACGAATACTTAGATTATTTGAAATAAAACTATAAAACAGATAGAAGATTGAGACTGCTATAGCCACTGTACAAATAGCATAGTGGATAAGACGTAAACCCTTGATAGGGTATGAATAGGAGTTCGAATCCAGAGAGGAATTGAAAACATGAGGTTAAAGAAAAATTTTTTTTTCCTTTAAAAAGATGATCAGATAAGGAGTTATGATTCAGACAGTCTAGATAACAAGATGTGTAACAACCATAGCACAATGGTTTGGGTTATGGCCTCTAGACCACAAAGTCACCAGTTCAAATCTGACCATGATTTTTATTTTTTATTTATTTATTTTTTCGGAATTACTTTACAAGTATATATTTTCTTAGGATCAGTGCAAAATTCATTTATCTTATATATATATTTTTATACTAAATTTAGATCTGAGATGGATTAAAAAAGCAAATTGCTAAAACGAAATTTGTATGAATATTATCAACTGATGACAAAGCCGTTTGTGACAAGTTTTTTTCTTGTAACAAAGTTCTATTGAATATATGGGATAATGCTTATACTCTAAACAGGGAAGTAATATAAGTGGAAATAACATGAGTTTGAACCAAAAAAGTTTGGAATAGTTTGGAAAAAACCTAAGAAAGGGCTAAACAAGGAGCAATCGTATAAAAAGGCATCACAGCTGGTGGGGGTTATCTTGACAAAGGCTCCCTGGAGAGCTGAAACGCGTAGAAAACCACACCACAACCTGTTTGAAAAGATTTATTTGGCTCCCAGGACCGTCTAAACCAGCTCAGGGGGAATGGTAAAGGATGGTAAGGTGTTCACCAAAGGCTGTAGAATACTATCAAGCCAGGATGAAAGTCTTTCTAGTAGGGAATCAACCCCACTAACAATGGGGCGACCCTTGACATTAATTAGGGATTTGTGGACTTTTGGAAAAAGGTGGAACATGGGTATCTTTGGATGTTGTACATATAAGAATGAAGCAGTTTGCTCATTTAGAAACCCATGTTCGACACCGTCATCCAAAATCCCAAGAAGATCCTTTTTAAATCTAGCTGTTGGATTTGTCGTAAGGGGAGTGTACTCTTCTGGATTGTCCAATTGGCGATGGGCTTCTGCCACATAATCAGATCTATTTAAGACAACAATACTGCCACCTTTATCAGCCGGGCGTATGACAATATTAGTGTTATTTTGTAGTGTACTCATAGCCTTTTGTAATCTAATGGGCAAATTTTGGGTGTAGCCTGTAGAATGATCATTAAGGATCTGTAGATCTCGTTCTACCCGGGAGTGAAAAGTCTCTATAATTTGTCCTCTGGACTGGATGGGATAGAATTTAGACTTGTCCTTAAAGGTGGCAGCATTGTTGATAGTTCCCTGACTTGAAGAAGATTCAGAGTATAAGTGTTGTAAATTTAGGACATCACAGGCCTCAGTAAAGGACTCCGTAATGTGTGAGTTGGAGACTGTGCTATCGTTATAGGATATGCATTCAGAGGTGTTGGATGTGAAATGCTTTTTTAAAGTGATATTTCTAATGAGACGATTAACATCTATCATTGTCTGGAATAAGTCAAATTTAGTTGTAGGGGCAAAACCTAGTCCTAGGCTAAGCAATTCTAGCTGATCTTTGTTAAGCTGAAGGGAAGATAGATTGATAACTGAGTCTACTTGTATTTCGTTTGAGTGCGGTTTCCTCTCACTGGATACCTGTCTTGGTTTTGTAGATTGGAGTGCCGTGGAACCCCTATCCCCTGTGGCATCTGTCCTAAGGGAAAAACCTGTTCCAAGGTTGATTGGTCGCACACACTATTATTACTATTCATGTGTGTGTAAGGAGTAAATGAATGAATATTTGTATTTGTATTTGTATTGGTCGCAACATATTTGGTGTTGGATGCACCTATTTGTTTTTTGTCTATAGGGTTTGTGCCCTGTGCGGTACCAATTATAAGAGATGTGTGTGGAGAAGCTGTTTTTAGTATGCTAGGCTGTTGATTGGTTATTGTATTAGTTCGTGTCAATGTATCTACCTCTTCCTCACTAGCAGAGAGATTTTCATCAGAGGATTTGTCTGATCTGTCTGTATCACTATCTGTAAAAGTTACAGATTTGTTGTGTCTGTTGCGGTTTCTGCGTTTGTTTTTCTGTTTATTAGATTTAGGTGTGTTGCGTCTGTATTCCCTACGTTGTTTCTTATTCCACAGGTAGACCGAATCTTTAGAGTAGTCTGTTTTATCTCTAATGAATTTAACATGTTTGTTTTCCATTATCACTTGTTTACCCTTAGCTAGAGATGTTTGTAGAATAGCGTCAAACCTAGAAAAGTCAGGGTCTGTACTACGTTTGTTAAGTTCAAGTTGTAATATATCGATCTCACTTTTGGTGTCATTAAGGTGTTGTGTTCTGATTTGGATTAATAATTGCATAAGCTGTAATGAACAATCTGATAGTACATTATTCCATGCATTCACAAAATCTTTATCATTTAAATCAACTTCAAAAGTAGGAAACTTTAAAATGCGCAGACCCCTTGGGATCATTTTAGCTTTTATGTAGGATTGGAATGTCCAAATGTCCCATTGTGCTTTGATTTCCTTAAATAGAAGATTTTCCAGGGATTCAAACAGTGTAGATAAGGATAAAGTCCCTTGATCGTCAGAAAATATCTTAGCACATTCAGTCTCTGTATGAACCCTTGCTGAAGCTGACATCAGGGAATAAAACTGTGGCTGAGTAGTGCCTTCCATGTTCTATGTTATATGGAACAGGGTAGAAATTGAAAACTCCTCAAATTTGTGTCTCAGTATACAAATGTCCCATCAAACAGATAGAAGAATATAACCGCTGGCATTTATCACACATATGGCTTAAAGTAACATCCCGGGTATCACCAGTTAATACCCATAAAGTAGCAGAGGCAAAGGAGTAGTGGTTGCACTTATGACCATGTGTAAACAGAAATTGCCAAACCAGGCACCGGGACTTAGGTCGATAGACACCCCCCCAAAAGACAGTACATATGTGAGCCAATATTAGAGGTGTACCTTGAGCACTGAAGGGAGAAATCCTGTATATACACGGAACGATATCCGATGGCAGCGTGTCTGCCGACTTCTCTTGCTTCCGCCTCTATGCAAAACCCGGTCTGCAGCTAATTAATAAATTAATGTGGACTTTGCTTTAAACTAACGATTGTAGTAATTTGCTTTATTATAATTATCCACATTCAGATACACATAGTGTTTACTAATCAATCAGACAGCCTTAATTGGCGCCACTTCCAATCAGTATTTTTTTTTGTGATTTCATACTTTAGTCAGGTTTTGTAGGCGCCGGCAGTTCCTAACGTGGCGTAAGTCACTGGCGACGCCAGAAATTTGTACTTGCGCAGATTTCTGGACATCGCTGGTTTATCCGACTTACGGCACGTTAGCATCTGACGGCGCCGTATATTGGATAGCTCGAGATGCGAGCTGAAACTGCGGGCGACGCGGGTTCCCTCGCTTGCGCCGCAAACTACGCTGTATATCGGATCGCGCCCAAAGTTCACAAAAGACATAAAACATTTTTTAAATAAACTATTACACTCTTATATAAACTATTCAATAAAATATATCATTTAAAAATAATAAAAATGCTTTACAAGTGTTAAAAGGAATATAGTATATGTCAAGGTGTTTAACTATATATATATATAAACAAGACAACAACAGGAATACTGCACCCGGTCTCCAGACCCAAAGGTAAGCTGCCAAACTGTTTGCCCAAATAGGATCCTCAATGTCCAAAGACAATAATTCCAGGAACTCTCCAAAGTAAAAGCAGAAAGAAACTTTATTGTTGCTCCATCAATAACGGCTAGATACACATTTCACACATGTATATGGTCAAGACAGGTCAAACATGTTTTGTATGCTTCATATATGTTACTTCCTCAGTGACCATTGTTTTAATCACAGCTCAATGGGCCCTTATATACACCTCATGTAACTCCACCCTTTATTAATTATCCTTAATTAGAAATACATTTAGGAAAATTTTAACTATTTAATTGATATGGGGTGTCGAAACAGAAAAAAAGGAGCATGAACAAGATTAAATTTGGAACATAATAATATCATATGGGATGTCCTAAACTAAACATTTAAAAGATATTCATTTATTTAATAAATAGATTAAAGGGACAGTACCCTGTAAAATTGTTTTTCCATAAAAGTATTTTAAATGACTTGTTATACCAACTGCAGAGTATAAAATATTTGAGAAAATGCATTTTCGGGTTTATTTGTGTATCTGAAGTAGCTGGTTTTGTGCTTTGAAGCCACAGCCTATTACAATGGGTTGAGCTTCAGGTAATATCAGATCTCATTATGTTATCACTTTCATGTACACAGACTTGCTTCCTTATCTTATATATGTCTGGAACACCAAAGCTCAATACATAGAGAACAATGGAAAATTATCATTTATTACTTAACTATCATGCCCCCACTGAGGGTGTAATCTCTTCTGCTGGCTGTGTTTACTTAGGATTGTCAATAGCATATACGCCAGTATCAAAACTTTCAGTATAGGTTGGGAAACCCCAAGCTAAATCAGCTATTTCAAATGCTGAAATATGAGTAAAGGAGCTACTTGCAACAAATTTAATACACTCTAGCAGGTGAAAAGGATCATTTGGAATAATTTAAAGGGGAGAAAGTTTTTGGGTGAACTGTCCCTTTAACATCCCATTCTGAGTTTAACCCTCTTGGTACTCTGGTATCCAACTTTAATAACCAAAAGACTTCCCTTTTTTTGAGAATATCTTCTCTATTGCCCCCTCTGGGGTGTCTAGGGACAACTTGGATACACTGAAAGGTCAAGAGGGAAACATCCGAATTGTGTTCTCTTTTAAAATGCAGAGACACAGGCGTAGTAGACTTAGGATCTTCAATTGACCTGAGATGTTGTAAAAAACTATCTTTCAGGGGGCGTGTAGTGAGCCCAACATACTGCTTGCCACACCCCCTGCAGGTCAAATGATATATGACAAATGACGTATTGCATGTAGAGTGTTGTCTAATTTGGTATGTTTTACCCGTGGACTGAGAGGTGAAGTCAAGACCAAAAGTGGCAAATGAACATGATTTACACCTAATGCTGCTACATTTAAAGAAACCAGGCCTCAAAGACAGCCAATTTTTCTTCTTATTTAAAGGCAGCATAGAAGGTGAAACCATGTTACCCAAGGTCTTATTTTTGCGTGTAATAAAATGACACCCCTCATGTACTAGATCTCTAAGTGTCTCATCAACTTCCAAAATAGGTAGAGAACTCCTCACAATATTACAAATTTTGTGATATTCCTGACTATAGGTAGTTATAAATTTGGGCTTATTATCAGTTTTATCCAATTTAGTTTTATGTATAAAGAGAGAATCTCTATCCAAATCATCTACTTTGGATTTAGCATCCAAAAGCAGCTTTTCATCGTAGCCTCTCTCTAAAAAACGGTCTGTCAATTCCTTAGCATGTACCTCATATTTCTCATGCTGGGAACAATTCCGCTTGGCCCTCATATATTGTCCTCTGGGTATGGCAGAGATGGTATGTCTAGGATGGCAAGAGTTTGCATTTAATATAGTATTGCCAGCAATTTCTTTACAATATAACTGTACATCAATCTTTTGTTTCTCAAGATTAGGATAGAGCTCAATATCTAGGTAGAAAATCCTCTCCTCACTGCTCTCAAATGTAAAATTTAAGTTAAAATCATTGTCCTGTAGATGTGCTATAAAGAGGGGAACCAAATCCTTGGGACCTCTCCAAACAAAAAGCAAGTCGTCAATATAGCGACCAAAATAGGCAATGTGTTCCTTGAAAGGGTTAGTATCTCCAAAGATGCGGAACAGCTCCCACCAACCCAAATAAAGGTTGGCATATGAGGGCGCAAATTTGGCCCCCATGGCTGTTCCGGAGATAGTAATTCCCCTCAAAAAGAAAAAAGTTGTGAGTTAGAAGAAAATGAATTGATTTTAAAATGAATTCTTTTAATTCAATGGTGTAACCTGAGTAGTTGTCCAAAAAATATTCTACAGCCTTAATGCCCATGTTATGGGGAATGCAAGTGTAGAGTGAAGCAACATCCACAGATAAAAAAGAGTAACCTTTTTTCCACTCTAGAACCTCTATCTGTTTAATCACATCAGTGGTATCCTTTACATAGCTCAATAGATTTAGGACTAAAGGCTGGAGGTATGCATCAATCATTTCCGACAGGGGTTCATTCAGGGAGCCAATACCAGCCACAATAGGGCGTCCTGGCGGGTTGCAGAGATCTTTATGGATCTTTGGCAGATAATGAAAAATTGCTGCTCTAGGATATTTAACTGTTAAAAATTCTGCATTTTTGTGTGTTATAACACCTGTATAGACTGCCCAATCAATAATCTCATTCAGATCTCTCTGATATTGGAAAGTAGGATTATAAGGTAATTTTGTATAGACCTCTGTGTCTGAAAGTTGTCTATAGGCTTCAAATAAATAATCCTTTTATTCAAAACAACAACTTTCCCTCCCTTGTCTGATCCACGGATCACTATATCATCCATTTTCTGAAGGGACTGTAAGGCTTGGTACTCACATCCACTCAGATTATCACCCTTGTGAGAGTCAAAGTTGACAGTGGCATGTAAATCTTTAAGTTTAAGTTCTACCATTTTTTGAAAAATATCAATTGCACTAGACCTAGTGCTTACAGGGTAAAAATCAGATTTAGGTTTCAGCATGCCAGTGTCAACCCTGGTAACTTCATCCATATCCTTTTCCTGAACATTGTCCCTAGCCAAAGACAGTAAATCAAGTTCAGCGCATTTGTCGCTAAAATCTGTGATAGTCAAGTGATCTTTACTCACAGAAACAGCTGGTGGTTCAATGTCCAAATTACTGGAACCTGAAAAATGTTTTTTAAGGACTAAAGTCCTTACAAATCTGTTTAAGTCAATAATAGTATCAAACAGATCAAAATGTACAGAAGGTACAAAATTCAGGCCCAGTGAGAGGACTTGCTCTTGATGTTTAGTCAGTACATGCTTAGAAAGATTTATAACATTTTTGATACCATCATTCACTGTAGGTACTAAATGTACTTCCTGGCCTGTCCACCCCTCATCCTCTGAGGATATCTGTGTGTCTTGGTTTGGACTGGAATTTCTACACTCTGTGGATTTTGTTCTATTGAATCTGTGTCCCCCTCTACGTATTTTCTTACTTTTTGTTTCAGGGGGCCCTTCCCGTTTTTTGACTGTATACTAGTGTCAATTTTTGATTTATCTGTGGGGTTATCGAGTACATAAGCACTTGATGTCATTACTTTAGGGACCTGTTCCCCTGAATTTTCAAAATCAGATGTATCATAGTCATATTCGGTGTCAATATCAGCAAAAGTGACCTTTTTAGACATTTGTGATCCCCTTT
Source organism: Bombina bombina (assembly GCF_027579735.1). NCBI lineage: Eukaryota > Metazoa > Chordata > Amphibia > Anura > Bombinatoridae > Bombina > Bombina bombina. Next base: position 1,264,101,629 of record NC_069500.1, on the reverse strand, counting down.
TCTTGAATAATCTATTTCTCCTTCTATTCTCAGAAAAGTTATACAGTTTATCATTCTCATAGTCTAACTTATCCCTGAGTATTTTTTGTTTCTTAAATTGCCAAAGATTATGTTTAAAGTCTTCAATGACTTTCTGTATTTTCTCGTCATATAACTTAAACTCAGGCCCCTCTGATAAAGGGCAAATTAATTCTTGCAATTTCTGTTTATCAGTGTTAAGTTGTAAACGTAACTGTTTCTTATACTCAATCAAGAGATCAATTAGTGCCAAAGAACATTGTGTCAATACATTATTCCATTTCAAAATAAAGTTTGCATCAGTTACATGCTATTGGTGAATTTTGTGTTGTTTTTTACTGTACTTTGTTTCATACCATAGCTGAAAGCATCATATTTCGGGCTAGATTACAAGTGATATGTTAATGTTAGCTTGGGGTGCGATAAGAAATGTTGTGACCCCACTATCTATCGAGTATATTACAATCTAAAAGTAAATGGTTTGCACTCAAACAGAAACAGAAACTGCACTAGAAGAAATAGTGCGACTTGACACAAAGTTCACAAAAGACATAAAACATTTTTTAAATAAACTATTACACTCTTATATAAACTATTCAATAAAATATATAATTTAAAAATAATAAAAAATGCTTCACAAGTGTTAAAAGGAATATAGTATATGTCAAGGTGTTTAACTATAAAGGGATATATACAGTATATATATATATATATATATATATATATATATATATATATATATATATATATATATATATATATATATATATATATATATATATATATATATATATATATATATATATATATATATATATATATACATACATACACAGTATCTCACAAAAGTGAGTACACCCCTCACATTATTATTTTATTATATCTTTTCATGTGACAACACTGAAGAAATGACACTTTGCTACAATGTAAAGTAGTTAGTATACAGCCTGAATAACAGTGTAAATTTGCTCTCTCCTCAAAATAACTCAACACACAGCTATTGATGTCTAAACCGTTGGCAACAATAGTGAGTACACCCCCTAAGTGCAAATGTCCAAATTGGGCCCAAAGTGTCAATATTTTGTGTGGCCACCATTATTTTCCAGCACTGCCTTAACCATCTTGGGCATGGAGTTCACCAGAGCTTCACAGGTTGCCACAATAGTCCTCTTCCATTACTCCATGATGACATCACAGAGCTGGTGAGCTGTTAGAGACCTTGCACTCCCCACCTTCCATTTGAGGATGCCCCACAGATGCTCAATAGGGTTTAGGTCTGGAGACATGCTTAGTTATCATGTTGGAATACTGCCCTGTGGCCCAGTCTCTGAAAAGAAGGGATCATGCTCTGGCTTCAGTATGTCACAGTACATGTTTGCATTCATGGTTCTCTCAATAAACTGTAGCTCCCCAGTGCCAGCAGCACTAATGCAGGCCCAGACCATGACACTCCCACCACCATGCTTGACTGTAGGCAAGGACACAATTGTCTTTTTACTCCTCACCTGGTTGTTGCCCACACACGCCTGACAACATCTGAAACCAAATAAGTTTATCTTGGGCTATCATCAGACCACAGGACATGGTTCCAGTAATCCATGTCCTCTAGTCTGCTTGTCTTCAAAAACTGTTTGCGGGCTTTCTTGTGCATCATCTTTAGAAGAAGCTTCTACAGCTATGCAGACCAATTGATGCAGTGTGCGGGCATATGGTCTGAGCACTGACAGGCTGACCCCCACCCCTTCAACCTCTGCAGCAATACTGGCAGCACTCGTATGTTTATTCCCAAAAGACAACCTCTGGATATGATGCTGAGCACGTGCACTTGTCTTTGGTCGACCATGGCGAGGCCTGTTCTTAGTGGAACCTGTCTGTGAAACCACTGTATGGTCTTGCCCACCGTGCTGCAGCTCAGTTTCAGGGTCTAGGCAATCTTCTTATAACCTAGGCCATCTTTATGTAGAGTAACAATTCTTTTTTTCAGATCCTAAGAGAGTTCTTTGCCATGAGGTGCCATGTTGAACGTCCAGTAATCAGTATGAGAGAGTGTGAGAGCGATAACACCAAATTTAACAGACCTGCTCTCCATTCACACCTGAGACCTTGTAACACTAACAAGTCACATGACACCAGGGAGGGGAAAATGGCTAATTGGACCCAATTTGGACATTTCCACTTAGGGGGTGTACTCACTTTTGTTGTCAACGGTTTAGACATTAATGGCTGTGTGTTGAGTTATTTTGAGGGGACAGCAAATTTACACTGTTATACAGGCTGTACACTCACTACTTTACATTGTAGAAAAGTGTAATTTCTTCAGTGTTGTCACATGAAAAGATATAATAAAATATTTACAAAAAATGTGAGGGGTGTACTCACTTTTGTGAGATATTGTAAATATATTAAAAGATAAAAGACACCCACAGCACCAAATGTTAAGAATAAAAAAATCAACTCCAGTCTGGAGTGAATAAGTATAGAGCAGACTGGAGGTGCCTGGCGATAGTGTATATTATCATATGAAAAAAGAGAGAGACAAAGTTATTCAAAACCAGAATCACAAGACTATCATACCAGCACTGATTATAATACTATATCAATTTAACCCCAGCAGCAAAAATAAATATCACTCAGGAAAAGGCAAAAAATCTGCTTGCACACAGTATCATAATGCAATAAACATAACAATTACTACAGAACAAACACAGTTGTTAGACCGGTCAGTAAATAGTTCATATCACATATGAGTGAAAAAGCACCATCCCGAGAGGTGTAATTTATCCAGAATATCCTAAGAAACAATTATAAGAACCATCCACGGTACTGGGATGTTATAACCTTCAGGGCATATAACCCATGATGTCCTCTGAAAGGATAAATGTAGCAAAATGCCATTCTCTTATTAAATTAAATGAAGCTGTATGGCAGATGAGCTATTTTCTTCTGAGGCCCCTGTATATGTGTTTAATAGTTCCACAAAAACTCCTCAGAGTATCAAACATGGCAAACAGTATAGCCCTTTAACAAAAGAAACTAAAAGAAGGTTGCAAACACACATTAAGCACTCACATCCCCCACAAAAAATGTCATGATTGTAGAATGATATGCGTTAACAAAAAAATAATGTATAAAAATTAAACGTTATTGGATATAATTAAAATTGGGTACATTAAAAACAACTAGAGAAATATGGGCTGGTCATAAAGTACTGTCCTGGATACAATCTCACCAGGAAAACAAATTATTTGCAGTTACTTAGGCCAGTATAAAGATGGGGTAGACAAAATAGACCTTGAATGTGCGTCTCCCATACTAGGTTGTTGTTAAGGCTTTAGGGAAAGAGGAGGCCTGGTAATAGAAATACTAATATAGCGCTCGGAAATGCAGCCATTCAATGTGTAACACTGGTTGCTAAAATACCTATGTACTAACAGGGTATGTAGATTTGGAGATAGTTATATTCCCCAAAGGGTTCAATTCAACCTTTGATCTCATTCATTTCTGGGAATAGCAGCTGTTATCATTACCATACCAGCTAGAGTATGTAAATATATAAATAACCTTTTCATTACCCTTGCTATTTAATCATGGAAACTTAGAATAGTACATTAGTGCTTTTCTTAAGATTAATCGTATAATGTATTAATCATTATATAGCTTGATGAGCTTTAATTTAGGTATTTCCTTTTCCCTTAGGTATTTATAACCGTTGTCAGGAGGCTTTTTATTAATTCTGGATATTACACTAGGGGTTAATTTTACTTATGGGTATATTCTCTTACTTTAATATAACAGTTTGCTACTCTTCCACTGAGATATACAATAAATACAATAAATATATTAGATGGTTGCGCTAATGACTGTATTAATATTACTAGATTATGTTATATTTTGAGAAATACTTATTACCCTGTTATCAGAAGTGAACTAATATTTCACCCTATGCGTATTATTCCCATATTTGTATGGTCATCTTTATAAATTAGAGTCTTGTAACCAAGAGAAGCTTTGAGAAAGGATATCAGTATGTCTTTTGAAAGCTTTATTTTACAATAAGTATAACTCAACTTGTCTACCTTAAGATGTCTGATCAATTTGCATTTTAACGTGTGACTCAGTTTTGTCCAAAAGTCACTCGGTAGTGCTTTTAAATACTGTTTGGTGTTTTTAGTAAGTCATGCTTCTGATTAAGAACTAAGTGCCGAAACATGTCAAGCATGACTTTTGCCGTTTTAAAGAAGATGCAATAAACTTTGGTAATTTGTCCTGGTCTTTCTTGATATATCTCGTTTTTGGATTCCCCCCTTCTAAACCTGGCACCTTCCGCTGATCCACAATTGAGCAGAGCTGATTGGTACACCTGCGGTCACAAGGTCTGTGACAAAAGGAACGAAGCAGGAAGCAGCACGGAGTGAGCGCAGACGCAAGGGAGATCGCTGAAATCCCAACATTGTAAAGTCAGCAGAGACAGAAGCAGAAAACCGGAATGACAGGAATGTAACAGAGCCACCCTTTGACCAAGAAAGGGTGAAGTTAACCCTCGTCGGTTGGTAAGACACTTGTTCTTTTTCCTGTACACAGAGCTTTATATTGCCTGCTGTGAAGAGGGACATCTCTCTCCTATACTCACTCACGTTGTTGTATTACACGTTGGATATCATTTGGTATCACTTCCCTGCTGATAGGGAGCACTAGTGTTTTGAGCGCACCTTTTGATACAGTATGTTTTTTGTTTATAGAGTAATCAGCCCACAAAAGGAATTGTCCATATAGCAATCCACTATCAGAAGCAATAGTGGTAAAACATTCTGATGCCACTCTATTTTATACTGGATGTTAGAATAATATAATATTATTATAACATACTGCCCTATGGAAAAGTGTTTTTGCAATAGCTGTAGGGCTTGTTTCATTTCTTTGGGGGCATTAAATTAAAACCTGCACCTCTGTATTTATTAGTACAATAATTGATTTCAAATTTTATGGTAATCATGGCCTTGGACTTAAGGAATTCATGTCAGTTTATGTCTACTATTTATGATTAAACTGGTTATATCATTAGCACAACAAGACATTAACAAATTACAAAAAGCTGGTTAATTCTAAGGACAACAGGTGTGATATTTAATTTTATATTTAAATAGATTTTATTTAGTGATCCTAAAAAAGGATTATTACATCTCAGAAATGCGTGATTAGCAGTGGAGTATTTAGGTTTGTGCTGCACTAGGCACTCAAAACTCTGCTGCCCCCCCCCCCCCCCCCCCCCCTCAGGTTTAATGCCTTTTCGTAGCCATAATATTTTTTCGTCACGGTGTAACATGCCTTTTCTCTATTTTTTAATGACATTGCCAAAGTATATAAGAATAGAGGAGGGAGTGCAAGGAAGAGAACGAAGGAGGGGTTGGAGAGAAGGAGGGTTATATTGCAGAGGAGGGAGAGAAGGGAGGGAGAGGAGATAAGAATGATTTAATCAGCAGATGTATTCACTGTTGTTCCCAGTAGTTGAGTGAGCCATTACTACTAGGCCATCACATATATCAGATAAATGTGACAGCAGAAAGCAAACAATGTAGATGTCTCCCTTCTGCGCGCAGTGTGCCCAGCCAAGTGTATGCAGAAAATACTGCTATAAATAAACCTGAACCCAATACTCGTATGTGAAATAAAGTCTCAGGGGCCTATCTATCAAGCTCCGAATGGAGCTTGATGCCCCGTGTTCCATAACCCTGTCCATAAGACCGCTGCTCCATAACCCTGTCCGTCTGCTCTGATGAGGCAGACAGGAATCGAGTACGATCGGGTTGATTGATAGCCCTCTGCTGGTGGCCGATTAGCCGTGAGTCTGCAGGGGGCGGCGTTGCACCAGCTGCTCACAAGAGCTGCTGGTGCAATGCTGAATATGGAGAGCGTATTGCTCTCCGCATTCAACGATGTCTGTCGGACCTGATCCACACTGTCGGATCAGGTCTGACAGACATTTCATAAATAGGCCTCTCAAAGTCAATAGTTCAAAGCGATGTAACAATAATACGCTTCTTACCCCCAGTCCAGTGAGCTGTCCGGTCCCAGGGAGAAAAATCAACAGCTTTGATAACATATCAGCTGGACTAGTTGACTCCTAAGTTGGACAATCAAAACTTTTCCACTTTTTCCACAGTTTTTTATATTCTACTTTTATTGATGTTTTTCTAATAAAGCAGATTGCTAATTTTACTTTAGCCGGTGTTCCACTCTTTCTTTGATATATACTACAACAAATGTGACAGCAGCCCATAAAAATTCACACATGCCCTAGCTCTCTCACAAACACATAGACACTATCACATACACACACAAGATACTCACACGCACACATTAAGACACTTCCACACACACACAGACATAAAGACACTTTCCAACTCACACACAAAAAGACACATGTAAAAACAGATATAAAGACACTTTTACATTCACACACATAAAGACACATGCACACACAAACATAAAGACACTTTCACACTCATACTTAGACACATCAGGAAAGAATTGGCAACAAATGTTACAAGTCATATTGAATGACTTGACCTGACCAAGAGATGAGTGATTAGAATCTACCCATCTCTGGGGATTGTGTAGGAAATTAGTGGTTGTAGCGGCTGTCACCCCACTTTAGGTATACCATTAATACAAAAAAGGCAGTCATTACAATGTGCATATAGATAGGTACATGCATTAATTTGCTATAACTGTGCTTAGGAATTAAAAGCTGGCACCGTATACCACAACTAGGAACTTTAATGACCATTATACAAAGAAATCTAAATCTACTGACTCTATGTAATTGCACTCCTGTATGGTGCTAGAACATAATCACCTCTAGGTATAAACAATAAGCTGAACACCAGTTTTGAGCCTCATCTCTACTGAAATATATTGTTGCAAGAGAAAAATTATATAGGTTCTTTGCTATCCATATATTCGAATGGCCAACTATCAGGAGGCAACTACAGATAATTATATAATTTGAAGTTAGTCTCTGGAGGAAGACTTACATTGTGCTCCAACCCCAATTTAGCAAAAACTCATAAGCAGAGCAACTGGGAAACATAAATTGCCTAGGCTAGCCTGTTCTATGAGAGCTGCACAAACAAATATAGTTAACACAAGGCATTACCTTGGATCTCTTATTGTGCTGACCCTAAGAATGGCAGCTGCAGCCTTCATGATGTGACGGTCCTTGAAGGAGCTAGTGAAGGCAGTGAAGGACATATATGTATGTTCACATCAGGGCCAACCTGGCCACTTCTTGTTGTATTGTGACGCTATGAATGTGCACGGAGGGGCTAAGGTTACGACTCCTAACTTGAAGAAGTGAGCGGATTTAGGAGCGGAGGAAAATGTATGTTCAGGGCTGACCCAGTTACCAAATAAGGGCCACTTCTAGTTCTGTGGTGGTGGCTGTGCAGAACAGGACAAAAGAAACCAGCCCATCCGGGCCTCAGCTCTCTGACCTGTCTTAAGAAAAAAGTTTGCATACCATGCTCCTGATGCCAATAACCCATTAATAGAAGCCCTGGCTGGCAGCATGTTAAAAAATGCTGCCCCACAAAATTTGCCACCCTATTCACATGCCTTGTGTGCCTAGGACATAATACACCCCTTTTAATTAGATAGTAGACAGTTTTAGTATAGTATCTACTGATATATAACTCAGTGTTTAATATTTAAAAGAAACTGAAGCAATGTGTTTTGAAAACCATAAATAGTGGTATTAATATCAAAGATGTGGCTATTTTGTTATATCCAAAGACACCAGTGGGTTTTTTTGTTGCCAAAAGTCAAATGAGCAATACAAAATTATTTGGACTCTTTAAGCTATACTTGTAATCTAGGCCAATATGTATAGAATTTATATTACACAAGAAGGTGTTGCTGTATAATAATGAAAGGTTGATTTTAGTATGTGTAGTTATAAAGGGGCTAAATATGAATGCAGTGCACTGGGTTAACAAAATTTAAATTGTGGAAAAGAATCAGTGTTTTTCGTACCACTGCTGTTGCTGGCTTTTAACAGAAGAATTAACTTTAACTACTGATTCAACTTTATTTAAGTTTAATATGCTGTTCATCTGCTTCTCTGCTGCCCTAGAGACTTTCCCCATAGGAAATAAGGGGTTAGCAATGTTGTTAACATTTTGGCAAATAACAATGTTGTCAAAATTTGGCCACGCTAGACGACCCCAGGAACTAATCTTGGATGAAGCTTTTTTTATGACAAAAAAATTTGTCTGTTGCCAATTTTTTTTTACTAAATATTTAATCCCCACCCCCATGAAGATATAACGCTTACTCTTTTAAATATATTTTCTGCAGAAAACTGTATTCCTTTTTGGTATATATTTTCTCTGACCCTTGTACTGGAAAATTGAAAACTAGGAAATAAAATTAAAAATACATTAATGTTTCTGCATTTTTATCCTGGTATAGACATTTCTAACACTAAAAGAGATCCACCTTTAAGATGGTAACAGCTTGGTAAGGAATTCAGGGTGCTCTCGTGTACAGTATATAGGATAAGAGACAAGATATAGCAATGTATATGTTCTAGATTGAATTTCTAGAAATGTTAACATTTGTTCTCTGATTCAAAAATTGACTATTTTTTTTCACATTTGGATATAAAATATTAGTAACATTGTACATTCTACTTATTAGTAAAATTTGTGTTATTGGAATACTCAGCAGGTTATTGAGTAATATTTTTCTAATTTTTTTGTGTAAATTTGACATAAAAAACAAACACATAAACACACTAATTACATTTTATTTTGTTAGTATTATAATTGTATACATAAAAAAGAGGGCACATTGATTTTTTTTCATGAATTATAATTTTATAACTTTTTAGTAAACATTTTAAATGTTGTTTTTATTATTTTCAGCAGAAGAAAAACGTTTAAACTTTAATGTTAATTGGGCTAAACTTATTGCAAAAAAATAATAATATAATAATATAGAAAAAGCACCATTTCAGCTCTCACTTATATGCTCCAATTAGGCAGCAAATAATTTTTTGGCTAAAATTGATTTAAGTTGTCTATTTGTATTGTAGTTGTTGCAAAACCTGCAATTTGTTAAACACATTAAAACACTTTAATTGGAGAACATTGGAACTTAAGTCTAGAGAACATTCTGCATGCAGAAGTCTTTTACAAATCTACTGATTAAGTTAGAGAATCTTCCTAGAGGTTAAAGCAGACATCTTGCCTAATTATATAACAGTTATTAAGTAAAATGATGTCTCTAGTTCTTTTGAAATTGCTGATATTTTGAAGCAATTATTTTATGTAAGTGTGAAATAAAAATAAGAAATGTGCTTCCTTTTCTTCTTCTGGAAGTTTGTACACAGTAAACAGCATAATTATATGTATTTAATCCAAATTCCTTCTTTTGCTGTATATTTAAACCCTGCAAAAAGGTAAACACATTGGGGTCAATTTATCAAGGGCCTAATGGCCCCTGATGACCCTGTTTCCGCACGAGCCTTCAGGCTCGCCGGAAACATCTCTGCTCCTTAACTCGTCCGCCTGCTCTGAGGCTGCGGACATCTATCCGCCCTATCCTATACCATCGGGTTGATTGACAACCCTTGCAGAGGGCAGCATTGCACAAGCAGTTCACCAGAACTGCTTGGACAATGTTAAATGCCGACAGCGTATCATGTCCGCCAGACATTGGTAAATCGGCCCCAAAGTCAAAGCTGAAATGAACATAATAAGGACAGTCTGGTGAACCAATCAGGATTAGTCATAAATATGTATACTAAATCAACAGCTGTGTCATTATCTGGAATGGCACAGAAGTGTTGCAGGGGCATCACACCTTTGCATGGATTATACACGTAGTAAAGAAGTATTTTGTTTAATATAAAACGTGTTAACATTATTTTTATAATGCCCTTTTACAAACTAATGGAACTTTATGAATGGGTGTATTACTGTAGGGAGGACTTTAAACCCTAAATATATTTTCTAAACATAATATTGAAGTTATTTCATGCCTCCCCCTGCAGTGAAACATAGGATCTAAAATGGGGGCAACCATAATATTAGGGAGATGCAGAAAATATATATACACCTAGATTACGAGTTTTGCGTTAGAGGCTGTGCAGTGCCAACGAGCAGTTTATGCTCACCGCTCACTTACAGACAGCGCTGGTATTATGGGTTTTTACAAACTAGACAAGAAGTGAGCGTTGAGCAAAATTTTGCTCATTACCGCACTCCAATAACAGTGCTGCTTACGTTAGTGGTGAGCTGGTCTAACGTGCTTGTGCACGATTTCCCCATAAGGATCAACGGGGAGAGCCAACTGAGAAAAAGTCTAACACCTGCAAAAAAGCAGAGTAAAACTCCTTAATGCAGCCCCATTGATTCCTATGGGGAAATACAAACACCCTAACATGAATTCTGAGTCTAAACACCCCTAATCTTACACTTATTAACCCCTAATCTGCCGCCCCCAACATGGCCGACACCTACATTATAATTATTAACCCCTAATCTGCCGCTCCGGACACCGCCACCACCTACATTATACTTATGAACCCCTAATCTGCTGCCCCCAACATTGCCGACACCTACATTCTATTTATTAACCCCTACTCTGCTGCCCCCAATGTCGCCGCCACCTCCCTACACTTATTAACCCCTAATCTGCCACCCCAATGTCGCTGCCACTATAAAAAACATATTAACCCCTAAACCACCATACTCCCGCCTCAAAAACTTTAGTTTAATATTATTAACCGCTAATCTGCCGGCCCTAACATTGCCGCCACCTACCTACATTTATTAACCCCTAATCTGCTGCCCCCAATGTCGCTGCCACTATATTAAAGTTAACCCCTAAACCTAAGTCTAACCCTAAACCTATGGGCCTATGGGCACTTAACAATGATTGGATGATAAAAGATAAAAGTAAAATGTAATTTTTATTCTCATTTTCAGTGTTAACATCAATATTATTTTTATACAACAAAAGGAAATAATTTAGCCAATAAAGTAAGAAAAAGTATAGGACAATGAAACTTTACTCAAGTACTCAAAGGGTTAACATCAGTGTATAAATTGAAGGAGCGGTAAAACATGAACCATTTTGATAAAGGCTTTTATTAGCTGAAACGCGTAGATGATCAAACTACACAGCTCCTAGAACAAGGAGAAATTTACTGTGCAAACTGAAGCGGTAGTAGAATCTATCAGAAGCAACTATAAAATGTACTCCCATAACCTATTCTTTGAAGGTGCTACTATTGGCACAAACTGAAGCGGTAGGAGTATATGGCAGAAGATACTAACAGTCTTCAAATTTGAATAAGTGCGCGCACTCTCAATATTCCGACACTGATTGGACCAGAGTCAGTGACAGCTTTAACGGAACAAGCACACAAGTCGGGCAAGGACGCCGAAAATAATCAGTGAGTACAAACAACAGGCTGTGAAGCCAAAGAAAACCAGTGAGTACAAACAGCAAACTGGAAAATTACAATAACTTTTATGTGCATACAATAAATCTCAAGAAATTCAACATCTAAGAACGGTAAACAATTTGAATTTGACGCCGAAAATAATCAGTGAGTACAAACAACAGGCTGTGAAGCCAAAGAAAACCAGTGAGTAAAAAACAGCAAACTGGAAAATTACAATAACTTTTATGTGCATACAATAAATCTCAAGAAATTCAACATCTAAGAACGGTAAACAATTTGAATTTGACATGCTAAGCCGTATACAAGTGAGCACAACCAACAAACTTTAAAGTTATAATAACCTACATGCACTCACAATATCCATAAGAATATTATTTAAGAACAGTTCATACATTTGAATTTCAACAGGACAATCCAGTAAATCAGTACCTATACAGCACGGCACTGATTTAAACACATTTGAGACATTGGGGCCTAGTTATCAAGCCGTCAACCTCAAATACGCTGGAATTCTGCAGCGTATTTGTGGCGAGGCTGATTCGCCTTAGTTATCAAAGGCTCAAGACCGGCAAAAGTAGAATTTTGTGATGTAAGCTTCGATCCGCCGGACTCAGTCCGACACAGATCGATTCTTACGTCACTCCAGATGTTCCGCACACAAGTGCGGCACAATCTCACTACTTTTGCTAGTTATCAAATGACTAGCAGGTACGCTCGGCACTTTTACGGCCCAGCGTACCTGGTTTTCAAACCGCCACCCCTGGAGGCGGCGGATCCCATAGGAATCAATGGGAGTCTGACCATAGCGAAAGTACAAGTTCGCTGCTGACAGACATCCCATTGATTTCTATGGGAGCTGTCTGCACCTAACACCCTAACATGTACCCCGAGTCTAAACACCCCTAATCTGTCCCCCATACACTGCCGCAACTAAAAAAAGTTATTACCCCCTAAACCGCCGCTCCCGGAGCCCACTGCAAGCTACTCTATACATATTAACCCCTAAACCACCGTTCCGGGAGCCCACCGCAACTATAATAAATGTATTAACCCCTAAACCGCCGCTCCCTGAACCCGCCGCAACCTATATTAAACTTATTAACCCCTAATCTGCCCCCCTACACCGTCGCCACCTATAATAAATTTATTAACCCCTATCCTGCCCCCACTTCGCCGTCGCCACTGTAATACAATTATTAACCCCTAAACCTAAGTCTAACACTAACCCTAATGCCCCCCTAACTTAAATATTAATTAAATAAATCTAAATAATATTTCTATTATTAACTAAATTAATCCTATTTAAAACTAAATACTTACCTTTAAAATAAACCCTAATATAGCTACAATATAAATAATAATTATATTGTAGCTATCTTAGCATTTATTTTTATTTTACAGGCAACTTTCAATTTATTTTAACTTGGTACAATAGCTATTAAATAGTTATTAACTATTTAATAGCTTACCTAGCTAAAATAAACTGAAATTTACCTGTAAAATAAATCCTAACCTAAGTTACAATTACACCTAACACTACACTATACTTTAATAAATTATTCCTATTTAAAACTAAACACTTACCTGTAAAATAAACCCTAATATAGCTACAATATAAATAATAATTATATTGTAGCTATCTTAGGATTTATATTTATTTTACAGGTAACTTTGTATTTATTTTAGCTAGTTAGAATAGTTATTAAATAGTTATTAACTATTTAATAACTACCTAGCTAAAAGAAATACAAAATTACCTGTAAAATAAATCCTAACCTAAGTTACAATTAAACCTAATACTACACTATCATTAAATTAATTAAATAAACTACCTACAAATAACTACAATTAAATACAATTACATAAACTAACTAAATTACAAAAAATAAAAAAAGCTAAGTTACAAAAAATAAAAAAATAAGTTACAAACATTTTAAAAATATTACAACAATTTTAAGCTACTTACACCTAATCTAAGCCCCCTAATAAAATAACAAACCCCCCCAAAATAAAAAAATGCCCTACCCTATTCTAAATTAAAGTTCAAAGCTCTTTTACCTTACCAGCCCTTAAAAGGGCCATTTGTGGGGGCATGCCCCAAAAAGTTCAGCTCTTTTGCCTGTAAAAGAAAAATACAACCCCCCCAACATTAAAACCCACCACCCACATACCCCTAATCTAACCCAAACCCCCCTTACAAAAACCTAACACTAATCCCCTGAAGATCATCCTACCTTGAGTCGTCTTCACTCAGCCGAGCAGCGATGGAACCGAAGTGGACATCCGGAGCGGAAGAAGTTAATCCTCCAAGCGGCGCTGAAGAAATCTTCCATCCGATGAAGTCATCATCCAGGCGGCGCTGAAGAAGTCTTCGATCCGGGCGATGTCATCTTCCAAGAGGCGCTGAAGAGGTCTTCTATCCGGGCGATGTCATCTTCCAAGCCGGGTCTTGAATCTTCCTCCCGCCGATGCGGAACATCCTTCTTCACCGACGGACTACGACAAATGAAGGCTCCTTTAAGGGACATCATCCAAGATGCCGTCCCCTCAATTCCGATTGGCTGATAGGATTCTATCAGCCAATCGGAATTAAGGTAGGAAAAATCTGATTGGCTGATGGAATCAGCCAATCAGATTCAAGTTCAATCCGATTGGCTGATCCAATCAGCCAATCAGATTGAGCTCGCATTCTATTGGCTGATCGGAACAGCCAATAGAATGTGAGCTCAATCTGATTGGCTGATTGGATCAGCCAATCGGATTGAACTTGAATCTGATTGGCTGATAACTCAAAGTCCGCTGCTCATCGCCCCGCGGCTTTTTGACAGCTTTATTTAATAACTTAGGCGAACGTATTCAAGGTCCGCGGCGTCGAAGGTAGGCGAGCTTAGGCGGGCGTATTGGGCCGGCGAAGGCTGAAAAGTAGACGGCTTGATAACTACCCCCCATTGTCTAAACCCACAACTTAAGAATCGTTACATTATTTGTTTGTATCTTTCCACCAACAACCACTATATGAAATTGATAGATAGTATATATAGCCTTTAACTTTATTTTACATGCTGTTACATATTTTTATGAGTGTATAACAGATTATATAGACACCGGTGTCCTATTGTATTTTTATTTTATTTGTATTTTTACTAGTTGATATTGATATTTTTATCACCTCCAATCTTTTATTCGCTGAATCATTGAAAGTGTCCAGTTTTAATTAAATTTGTTTTGTTATTTAATGCTAAGTCTCATTGGAACCATTTGTTACCTCGCATCACAAATATACATTTTTTCAATAGCCAGACAATAGCATAAGTCGACCACTGAATATTAATATAGTCATTGAATAGTTATTAACACTTAGCAAATATTAGTATAATTATTACAGTCAGCCTTGGGCGCCACTAACAAACACACCACACACATTTCACCCCAGGTTCGCACTTGTGAGGAGTATGAACAGTTAGTAGGCCAGAACTGTCACATCTAAGTTTAGTGTACACTCACCTTGTCACCTAAACCTAACACCCCATAACTTAAATATAATTAAAAGAAATCTAAATATATATTTCTATCATTAACTAAATTATTCCAATTTAAAACTAAATACTTACCTCTAAAATAAACCCTAAGCTAGCTATAATATAACTAAGAGTTACATTGCATTTATCTTAGGGTTTAATTTTATTTTACAGGCAAGTTTGTATTTATTTTAACTAGGTAGAATAGTTATTAAATAGTAATTAACTATTTACTAGCTACCTAGCTAAAATAAATATAAAAGTACCTGTAAAATAAAACCTAACCTAAGTTACAATTACACCTAACACTACAATATAATTAAATTAATTCCCTAAATTAAATACAATTAAATACAATTAAATAAAATTAGCTAAAGTACAAAAAAAAAACAAACACTAAATTACAGAAAATAATAAATTACAAGATTTTTAAACTAATTACACCTAATCTAATCCCCTTAACAAAATAAAAAGCCCCCAAAATAAAAAAAGCCCTACCCTACACTAAATTACAAATAGCCCTTAAAAGGACCTTTTGTGGGGCATTGCCCCAAAGTAATCAGCTCTTTTACCTGTAAAAAAAATGACAAATCCCCCAACATTAAAAGCCACCACCCACACAACCAACCCTACTCTAAAACCCACCTAATACCCCCTTAAAAATCCTAACACTAACCCCTTGAAGATCACCTTACTGGGAGAAGACTTCATCCAACCCTTAAAAAACCTGACACTAACCCCCTGAAGATCGACTTACAGTTCTGAAGACCGGACATCTATCCTTAAGGAAGCGGCAGAAGTCTTCATCCAACCGGGCTGGAGTCCTCAACGAAGTCGGGAGAAGTCTTCATCCAACTGGGCCGAAGTCCTCAACGAAGCCGGGATAAGTCTTCATCCAAACCGGACGAAGTGGTCCTCCAGACGGGCAGAAGTCTTCATCCAGATGGCATCTTCTATCTTCATCCATCCGGAGCGGAGCGGGACCATCTTCAAGACATCTGACATGGAGCATCCTCTTCATCCGACGGCTAACACTGAATGAAGGTTCCTTTAAATGTCGTCATCCAAGATGGCGTCCCTTAGATTCCGATTGGCTGATAGAATTCTATCAGCCAATTGAAATTAAGGTAGAAAAAATCCTATTGGCTGATCCAATCAGCCAATAGGATTGAGCTGACATTCTATTGGCTGATTGGAACAGCCAATAGAATGCCAGCTCAATCCTATTGGCTGATTGGATCAGCCAATTAGATTGAACTTCAATCCTACTGGCTGATTGCATCAGCCAATAGGATTTTTTCTACCTTAATTCCGATTGGCTGATAGAATTCTATCAGCCAATTGGAATTGAAGGGATGCCATCTTGAATGACGTCATTTAAAGAAACCTTCATTCAGTGTTAGCTGTCGGATGAAGAGGATGCTCCACGTCGGATGTATTGAAGATGGACCCGGATGGATAAAGATAGAAGATGCCGTCTGGATGAAGACTTCTGCTCATCTGGAGAACCACTTCAACCCGGTTGGATGAAGACTTCTCCCGGTAAGGTGATCTTCAAGGGGTTAGTGTTAGTTTTTTATAAGGGGGTATTGTTTGGGTTTTAGAGTAGGGTTGGTTGTGTGGGTGGTGGGTTTTAATGTTGGGGGGGATTTGTAATTTTTTTCACAGGTAAAAGAGCTGATTACTTTGGGGTAATGCCCCGCAAAAGGCCCTTTTAAGGGCTATTTGTAATTTAGTGTATGGTAGGGCTTTTTATTTTGGGGGGGCTTTTTTATTTTGTTAGGGGGCTTCGATTAGGTGTAAATATTTTAAAAATCTTGTAATTTGTTTATTATTTTCTGTAATTTAGTGGGGGGGTTTGTACTTTAGCTGATTTTATTTAATTATATTTAATTGTATTTAATTTAGGGAATTAATTTAATTATAGTGTAGTATTAGGTGTTAGTGTAACTTAGGTTAGGTTTTATTTTACAGGTCAATTTGTCTTTAGTTTAGCTTGGTAGCTAGAAAATAGTTAATAACTATTTAATAACTATTCTACCTAGTTAAAATAAATACAAACTTGCCTGTATAATAAAAATAAACCATAAGATAGATACAATGTAACTCTTAGTTATATTGTAGCTAGCTTATGCTTTATTTTATAGGTAAGTATTTAGTTTTAAATAGGAATAATTTATTTAATTGTAGTAATTTTATTTAGATTTCTTTGAATTATATTTAAGTTAGGGGGGGTTAGGGTTAGACTTAGATTTAGGGGTTAATAACTTTAGTATAGTGGCGACGACGTTGGGGGCGGCAGATTAGGGGTTAATAAATGTAGGTAGGTGTCGGCGATGTTAGGGATGGCAGATTAGGGGTTAATATTTAACTAATGTTTGCGAGGCGGGAGTGCAGCGGTTTAGGGATTAATATATTTATTATAGTGGCGGCGATGTCCGGTTCAGCAGATTAAGGGTTAAAATGTTTTTTTAAAGTGTTGGCAATGCGGGAGGGCCTCGATTTAGGGGTTAATAGGTATTTTATAGGTGTTAGTGTACTTTTTAACACTTTAGTTAAGAGTTTTATGCTACGGTGTTGTATTGTAAAACTCTTAACTACTGACTTTAAAATGCGGTACCAGTCTTGACAGGAGAGGGTGTACCACTCACTTTTTGGCAGACTCCTAATACTGGCGCTTTGCAAGTCCCATTGAAAAAATAGGATACGCAATTTACGTAAGTGGTTTTGCGATATTTCCAAGTCTGGCCAAAAAAGTGAGCGGTACACCTGACTCGTAATACCAGCGGGCATTGAAAAGCAGCGATAGGACCGGCTAATGCTGCTTTTTAAGCCTAACGCAAAACTTGTAATCTAGCCGTTAGTGTTTAATGTACCATCGAGGGAGATAAAGTAAAGGAAGCAGGAAGATGGGAAAAATTAAAATATCAGAGGTAGAGTGGCAGGAACAAATTAAGTAAAAGGAAATGTGAAAGATGGAGTGAAAGGAAGAATGAGCCCAGATAAAAAAAAGTTGAAGAAACTGTTATAAATTAAGAAACAGATAAAGAATCTGATGTTACTTAGCTTTGAACATGATTCTAATATTTATTTTCACAAATTCACCATCAACTATAGAGATATAGGGGGATATTTATCAAAGCCTCAACTATGCTGCATTCGCCAGCACCAATACGCTCGCCTAACATCGCCTAACATCACGGCCATGGACCTGAATACAATCTCCATATTTATAAAAAAGACGGCAAAAAACACACACCAAGTACTGGGCGATGAGCATCGGGCTGTTGTTAACTAACAATCTTCGATCTCACGTCTATTCAGCTTTTTACCAACTTTATTTATACCCTGTCACTAAATGCCGCCACTATACTATAATGTTTAACCCCTATCCCGCCGCTCCCGGACCCTGCTGCCACTAAATAAAGTTATTAACTCCTATCCCGCCGCTCCCAGATCCCGCCGCAACCTAAATAAATGTATTAACCCCTATCCTGCCACTCCCGGACCCTGCCGCAACCTAAATAAATGTATTAACCCCTATCCCGCCGCTCCACCTAAATAAATGTAGTAACCCCTATCCTGCCACTCCCAGACCCCGCCACCACTAAATAAACGTATTAACCCCTAAACCTCTGGCCTCCCACATTGCTACCACTAACTAAACCTATTAACCCCTAAACCGCCAGTCCCCCTAACAACCCGCTAACTTTAAATTAAAATTAATTAGAGATGGGAAGGATTAGGATTAACTGCTTCCTTACTTATTGTTTGCAGTCCGTGAAATTCCCCAGAGCTTAACTGTTTTTTCTCCTTTTGAACTTTTGTATGCTCGACATCC